>NW_027555625.1:10115559-10243059 GCF_003287225.1 Phascolarctos cinereus
ACCAAGAACATGAGATCTGTTTTCTCTTCCACGTGACAGCCTTTAAAATACTAAAAGGCAGCAGTCTGGTGGCTCTCGAGTTCTGTCTTCCCCCCACCAAACATCTCCAGGGCCTTCACTGGATCTTTGTAAGGCAGGCTCATGAGACCTTTGCCCATACTGGCTGCTCCTTCAAATGCTCTCCAGATTAATAATGTCCTTCTTAAACCAAGGCACGCAAAGCTAAGTGTAAGACTCCAGAAGGTGTCTGAGAAATGCAGAGGACATTGGGGTATCAACCCTCCCCCCATTCCTGGAAACGAATCCACTTGTGAGAAGCCCAAGATGACATTAACTTTCTTGGCTGCCAAAGCACCCTACAGATTCCCATTGAGCCTGCAATAGCATAGATTGGGGGGGGGGAGGGCAGGAAATCATAGGATTGCAGAGGTGGATGGGACCTCAAAGGCCATCCAGGCCAACATTTATTTGAAAAAGGATCCCTATTCCCACTCCTTCCCTCCATCCCCCATACATTTTAGGTCAATTGGAGATTGTTGGGTGTGGATCATAAATGTGTAGCTGGCAGAATCTTTCACATGGATCCCTCCTTCCCAACACAAGGCCAATAAGGTTCTCTGGTCCAACCAGATCATTTGATATATAAAGAAGTATAATGAGGAAGTTGGACGATAAGAACCCTAACGGCCCTTCTGGTATTTAAGTTATAATTCCGTGATCCTAAGTGAGTTTTAGGGTCACACAGGCAATTGGTGATAGAGGCAAGGTTTGGAGAAAGGACCACTAGATTCCAAATCCAATTCTCTTTCTCAGTACCACATGCTGTCTAGGTTAAAGAAAGATCACCTGGACCAGGATTTCTTAACTTTTTTGTGCACCTGGACCCTTCTGGTAGTCTAGCAAAACATATGGACTCTTTGGAATCATATTTTAAATACATAAAATAGAAAACAGAATCACAAAGAGAACAAATTTTATTGAAGTACAGATAGCAACATATTAAAATACATGCACAGACATACAGATATCCAGTATAAGAGCCCCTGACCCAGACTATCCCTAAGGTCAGTGGGTGATTTTAAATTAATGTCATAGGTCACAGAATAGAAACATAGATAAGAAAACTGAGAGTCACAGGTAATATTCCATAGCTTATTAGTTGTAACGTCAGGCCACGTATTCCCAGAATCCTTTTCACAGCAGGTCAGTGTTGGAAGGGACCCCAGGGGCCATCTCTTCTAGTCCAACATATTCAAAATTGGACAGAAGTGCCCTCTGTGATGTCCCCTAACCCAGGGCTCCAACTCCTTACTCTAACACAGTACTCTGCTTATAATTGAATCAGTGCTGCATAGGAAACAGACATCGATGGGAGATGCAATTATGCTGATTATCTCTGGAAAGGGCACTGTCCTGAAGTCTGATTGCAACCCTCTTCAGTGCCTCTCCGTGAAGCCTTTGCTGCCTGAGTCTTCCCCGCAGGCTCAATGCTGCCCTCCCCTCAGCTAGCCTCATTTACAAGACCCCATCATAAATCACTTCCCCTCCTCACGCCCAACAATCACATTCCACAGCTGTATACACTGCTGCCTTGGTGGCCTCCCCCATGTGTAGACAGCCATGAGCACAGACCCTCCTCTTCACTGGGCCTCATCTTAAATCCCTCATGAATTCTGTCCAAAGTTTGGAGGCCAGTTCCAGACTGCAGTATGCCTTCTTATTGCCTGATTAGAACTCAGAGCTTGTCATCAGTGAAGATAGATGAGACAGCCCAGCACAAGGTTAGTTTTCAGGTGCAGATCAAAGCTCTCTGACAGAAGGGAAGATGCTTGAGGGCAGGGACCATTTCCTATTTGTCTTTGCATTCACAGTGCCTGGCACACAGTAGGCACTTAATAAATGTTTATGGAATTGAATTGACTGAGTGCAGGACAGATTTCCAGACCAGGTTGCAGCCTGTTCTCCTAATGAGGCCCAGTTAAGAGAGACAACATAATTCAATACTGGAGAAATCAAGCTGAATTTGGAGTCAGATGACCCTGGTTCAAATGTCTGCTCTGCTAACCCTCTGCATGTGTGAACTGGGGCAAGGTACACAACCACTCTGACCATCAGTTTCCTCATCTATCAAGAAGACAGAGGGTTGGGCCAAACTGCCTCTAGGGCTATTTTCAGTGTGAGATCTGTGGTTCCATGATACTAAGCCCTGCCTCTGTCATGCCACGTGTCTCTGAAGACCCACCCAGTTGCATACACACGCAGAGTCACAAACCAGCCATGTTGACTCCACACCATGGACCGGGGAAAGGGAGAGACTTAGGGAGACTCGAAGGTCCCAGTGTGCATGAGAAAAGGGAAGTTCCTCACCTCGCCTGGAGAAGAGAATGTGATCACAGGTCCAGGCTCTCACCCTTCCTATGAAGGCAACCTCAATGAAACAATACAAGGGAAGAGTGAACCTCGTCACGTGGGACTGAGAGGAGATAGAAAGTCCCAGGAGTTCGTGTACTAGAGGACAAGTCTTGGACCAGCCTGGCAGGGCGCCAAGCAGGGCCTGAGAGGAGTGGGAGGAAGAGAACAAATTGGATTTGGAGCTGGTGCCATCTTGATCAACATCCTCATTTTAGAAATGAGGAAACCAGGAAGCACGAGTTCAGTTCCCTGCTAGGAGCGGGGTGGGGCAGCGCTGGAGCTGCTGGACTCTGTCAACATTCTGGGGAATATGCGGGTCCTGAGACAAGAAGGGACTTGCCAGAGGCTTAATAGGGAGTCCAACCCAAGCTTCTGTGCTCTCTCCACAGCATCCTCCAAGGCTCCCACCATCCCTGATATTCCTCCATTCTCCGCTGAACAAAGACATTTCTGATGAAGAAAAGTGAAAAAGCAGAAGGCAGTAATGACCCCCCCAAACCCCTCTCACCAGCCCCAGAAGCACTGGCCAGAGGCACAAAGGCCTGAATAACGTAAAAGAGGATATTAAAGGCCTTTAGAACACTGGGCTGAGCAGGCAAAGAACACAACATGTAGTGTGCCCAGATCAAGAGACTCCTGAGATCTGGATGATGACCATACAAGAAATTAAAGTGGGAGTCACGGGGCAGAGAAGCCTTGGCCAAGACTGTGAACCAACCCAGAGAATGAGGGCACCAAAGGAATCAACAATTGTTGGAGCAGCGAGGGGCCTTGGAACCTAGAACAGAGAATGTCAGACCTAGGAGGAGGCTTAGAACCTAGAGTACAGAATGACAGATCTGGGAGGGAGCTTAGAGCCTAAAATAGAGAATGACAGACCTGGGAGGGAGCTTAGAACCCAGAGTACTAAATGACAGATCTGGGAGGAAGCCTAGAACATAGAACAGAGAATGACAGACCTGAAGGGAGCTCAGAACATAGAACACAGAATGAGAGACCTGGGAGGGACCTTAAAACCAAGAACTGAGATCTGAGAGGCAGCTTAGACCTCACTTCAAAGATGAATAAAATGACTCCAGAGAGAAGTGATTAGCCTAAAGCAACCTCAGCCTGATTTGAGGCAAAGATAGGACTAAACACATGTCCTAGGTCCCGGCTCAGAGCTCTCTCCATGACAACATTATCTTTCAATGTGAGGCAAAGAGTCCTCTCCGATCTTGGGTACTGCACTCCTTCCAGCTATGGGAGAAAGTCATCTGTGGCCAATCGTCTGGCTGCATATTTCTGGGGACACTCACGAAGGGGTGTGCTAGCAACAGTCTTCTGCCAGTCTAGTCCTTGGGATAATATAATGTAAGATAGGACATGGTATGATATATGACACGAGGTGGCATAATAGGTGTGACATATAACATTATAATAATATAATATAATATATATGATATGATTTAACATGATATGGGATATGGGATATATGATGTTACTGTATAGCATAATGTAGTATAATGTATAATAATCATAACTCCCATTTACATGGTACCTCAGGGTTTGCAAATCACATTGCATTGCATGCATATGGACGTTTGATCCTTACAACAAACCTGTGAGGTAAGGGCTAGTACTATTATTCCCATTTTATTGAAGAGAAAACTGAGGCTGAGATTTTAAGTGACTTACACAAACTCATACCGCTAGTCAGTGTCTGAAACGTGGAGCCAGTAAGACTGCTACTGCTTCCACTCTGGGGATGTAAGGGAAGCTTTTGCAATCTTCTGAGCCCTGCAGAAGAGAGTGTGATTGTCAGGAAGGTGGATAGGGCACATTCATAGGCCGTCAGACCGCAAGGGAGAGCTGGCATAAGGGATAACGGATTTGGGATCCAAGCTTTTCTCAGGAGGTGATGACATTTAAGGTTACAGGCTGCCATGTCCCACACATTTCTCCAGTTCTTTAGTGAAGAGACAACCTCAATAATGCAGGCACTCTCTCCCCATTGGGGCCGATTGAGGCCCACATTTTCTCATCTTGGGCAGCTTTCGTCTGCAGCCTCTCATTCATTTTCTTTCTTTCTTTTTTCTGTGAAGGCAATTGGGATTAAGTGACTTGCCTAGTATCACAGAGCTAGTAAGTGTTAAGTGTCTGAGGCTGGATTTGATCTCGGGTACTCGTGACTCCAGGGCCGGTGCTCTTTCCACTGCACCACCTAGCTGCCCCCTCCCCATTCATTTTCCACAGAAGACCCTCCTACCATGCTGGGGGCCTTTCTCTAGGGCTTATTTTTTTAACACTTCACAGAGGCCAGTGTGGGCCTTGGTCAATCCATCGTCATCTCTTTTTCTTGCCATATGGCTGTGATCATTCCTTTAAAGATCAATCAATCAACATGTATTTATTGTGTTTATTTTGTTTCAGGCAGGATGCTGGGTGCTGAGCATTTAGATACAAAGAATTAAACCTTATGTGCTCTCAAAGAGCCACCTTCTGGCCGGGAAGCCGGTATATGCCTACAGTCTGGGCCACCTTCCAGCCTGGGCCCATGGAATGTAAATAGGGAGGACCTCTTCCTGGGAAAGAAGAGGAGGGTGTGGGAGGAGGGCAGAGTTTGAGCAGAGCCCGGATGGCAGCCAGAGATTCTATGAAGTAGCCACAAGGATGGAGAGCATTCCAGGCACCAGAACTCGAAGACTGCGATGGGGCATTGTTTGTGACGGGCGGCAGGCAGCCTGATATGTCTGCATTATGGAGTGCGTGTATGGTATGTGAGTGTGTGCGTGTGTGCCCATGTGTGTGTGCACATGTGAGTGTGCATGTGTGTGCACTAGTGTGTGTGCATGTGGGGGGTAGGGGGAGTAATGTGTAAGGAAGGTAGGACGATGGGAAAGGTTGAGGCTGAGAACAGACTCAATGCCAAGCATGGGAGTTTGTGACTGGTCTCTGTGGTCATGGGACAGATACAGAGGAAGGGAAGACAGTGAGCACTAGTTAATGCCCATGTGTCAGGCGCTGCACTGAGTGTTCTACAAGCATTCTCTTGTTTGGTCCTCACAACAATCCTGAGGAGGTGGTACTATTATGTTCCCCATTTTGCATATGAAGAAACTGAGGCAGGCAGGGGGTAGTGACCTAACCAGGGTCACACAGTTAGGAAGTATCTGAGGCTGGACTGGAACTCAGAGTTATCAATTTTTTTTTTGTCAATAACTGTTAAGGACATAGTGTGGTATAAAGAATTGAATTAGCCTTGGAGTCAGGAGAATCTAAATTCATACAAAGAGTTACAGGACTGGGCAGGACATTTAATGTCTCTTTGCCCCTAGGAAACTTTCCAAAATCTCAGCTCTAGAAAAGATGCCAATCTGCACCAGTGGAAGGATTCCATAATGGGAATCCCCCAATGCAGTGCAGTCTCAGATCTTCCCATTTCTCCAATCCAGGTCATCACTGAGGGTGTGCTCTGAGGCCCTGTGACCGTCAGGAGCCTCTGTCTGTGGGCTTCAGAGCCGTGGAGCCTTCTGGTTCTTCACAAGTCATCCCTCAGCCTTGTTTAGCTTTTCTGCTCAGCAGGGACTATACCAGAGGGTTCTCCCAAGACCTACATGTGAGTATACACACATGCACACACACACACACACACACGTATATATTTTATATACATATATATAATATGTACATACTTATCACATTATATATACAAACACACAAAGCACATGTACATGTATATATTTTATATACTCATATATTTGTATATTCACACTTAACACATGTATATACATACATACATACATATATACATACACACATACATACACACGTGTGCATAATCTTCTGAATTATTCCTGTAACCTCCAGGATAAGACTCAAACTCTTTGGCCCCTGAGGCCCCTGAGTCTTGAAGGCTCATTGACCTTCACTTCCCTCTCAACACAAGGGGCCCAGCCCCATGGAATGCTGGCTGCTCTCCACAGACTTGGGTTGATCCCCAAGCCCACAACACCTTTTCTCCCCTCCTCTGACTCTTGGAATTCCTTACTTCCTTCAAACTCGCTTCATGCCACTGTCCTGCTGCCTGGAGTTTTCCTACCCTTAAAGCTAGTTTTTCTATTTTATATTTAATTTTCTGCTCATGTGAGCAAGTCATCATCCATACCCCTTCCTCCTAAAATATAAGCACTTTGAGAGCAGGGGTTACTCCACTATTGTCTTTGTGACCCCTGGTGCCTAGCATGATGCCCTGTACATAGCAGCTATATTATAAATGCTTGAGGAGGGAAGGAAGGAAAGAAGGAAGGAAGGAAGGAAGGAAGGAAGGAAGGAAGGAAGGAAGGAAGGAAGGAAGGAAGGAAGGAAGGAAGGAAGGAAGGAAGGAAAAAAAGAAGGAAGGCAGGAAGGAAGGAAAGAAGGAAAAAAAAGAAGGAAGGCAGGAGGGATGGAAGGGAATAAATGCTCAGCTGGAAAGGACCTTAGGGGTGTTTAAGTCAACACCTTTCCTTCCCTGATAGAGACAGTATGGTGCAGAGAAATCCAGGGACTTTCCTCTGACCGTTGGTAGTAGAGCTCTGTGGTTTTTGACCTATTACAGCTGGAGCGTGGTGCTGTGGTGGACTGGGACTGTCCAATCTTAAGAGATCAGGCCAGTAACAGGTTTCGTTTTTGGAGGCAAAGGCAGCGAAGGTGCTGCTGGGCCCTTGCCCTGAATGGTCTCTGCTGGGAGTTGAATCCCAGGCTCCCTGTCTCCACTCAGCATGTCCTCCCACGAGGCAGCACATGGCAGGAGCATAAGTGTTGCTGCGGTCTCCCACATCTCTACAGAAGGCTTTCACTGGGAAATCTGAAAACTGGGCAATTCCCATCCACCCTCATTCAGCTGCATTAATCCCCAGGGCCAAGTGAGACATGGAACCTGTCCTTTGAGATCAGGCCTCTGAAAGTATGAAGTATGGTCAGTACTGGGATGGCTTTTCCAAAACCAAGCAGATGCAGTTTGGGGCCACAGAAGGAAAACTGGCAGAGAGATGTCCCCCAGGTACTCCTCTCATCCTTCATAAATCATACAGACTTAAAACAAGGAGGGAAAGAGGATTCTTGTTGCCCTCTAGGATGACCTTGCCTCCCACTTATTCCTGTAACATAGCATCAATGAGGACGGGTGTTTGAAATTTGGATGGAGAAACAATTCTCCTCAAAGTGATCCAGGCTGTCAGGGAGGAGAGAGTCTGGCTGCATTTCTCAGGTCTGAGCTCAGAACAGAGTCCTGAGAGGGGAAACTTCTGCCTTGAACCTGACAACTTCCTGCTGTTTTCACTCTCCCTGTAGCTTCTAGGATCACAGGCGTGCACAGAGCCAGAAGGAGCCTGAGAGGCCAGCCAGCTCAGACCAAGCCTTCTCATTGTGCTTGGCTCAGCAGAGGTAGGATGACTTGGCCAAGATCACAAGAAGGTACATGGCAGAGCTGTGATTCAATGCAGATAACAGCATTCTTTTGCACCACACCGTATTGCCCTCCCGATTAAAGGACAAGGGCTTTGGATAATTTCTGGCAGAGAATCCTTCCGAGCATGTCCCTTTAGCTCACACCTAATGCTGCCTGTTTCCTGGTCAATAAACATATTATCCTCCTTATTACTCCAATGCAAGGAGCCAGGCTCCCTATCTCTGCCCATGTAGATCCCAGACCATAAGGCAGCTACCAAGGGGGCTAACTAAAGGAGGCCCAAATCCAAGCCCAAAAAAGTGATGGTCCCCCTTGACTCTGCTCTGACCGAGGGTTGTGCTCTTTTCCGGAACCCCGGGCCTGGGTGGGCACCAGTGAGCTGAAGGCTGTCCAGAGGTGGGCAAGCAGAATGATGAAAGCTCTGATCCACAAGGTTGAGGAGTGGCTGGACATGCCCTCAAGAGACAGTGGGTACCTTCTCCTCTGAAATGACCAGCCATGTACTTGGTATGCAACTCCTAGGTCCTGAGCTCTTTATCTTGTCTCTCTCCCCTGCCCCCACCCCTCTCTTTAGAATGGGAGCTCTTGAGGGCAAAGATGATGTTTGCCCTTCCTTGGTATCTCTGACACTTAGCACACTGCCAGGCACACAGTAAGCACTTAATAAATGCTCACTGATAGAATGACAGACTGACAAGACTCCAAGAGGCCATGGTAAGTAACTCAAAGCTGCCACTTGGAGGTACTGTATTTGTTCCGTTTGACTCCAGAGGGTAGAACCAGGTATAGCATAGCACAGGAAAGGTACAAAGAGGGCAAGCTGAGGTTTCTGTCAGGGAAGGAACACACACATACACATACTCACACACACACACACACACACACACACACACACACACTCCCACTTACACACACACCCCTGCACACTCACACAGGCACACACATGCACGTACACTCACATGCACAATTCACATAGATGCATACACACAAGCACACACACAAACACTTATATATGCATACATGCACACATGCATCCACACACATACATATATGCACACACACAGATTCACAGACATGCACACTCATACCTGCCCACACATATGCCCACACTCACATGCACATCGATGCATGCATACATGCTCACACATGCATATACCAATGCGCGCGCGCGCACACACACGCACACACACACCCTCACAATGAGACTTGCCCCATTTTGGGAGAACCATTCCAAAGAGCCTGTAGTCCAGTGGCATGGGCTTCCTCTCAGGTTCCTCTTCATCTGCTTAATGCATCCTCCATTTCCCCTCCTCCTTGACTTTGTTTTTCTCTGTACCTGCATTCAAGTATTCCTCCTTAATTTGTTGAATTCCTCCCCACACTTTAAAGCTCTCCCAAATGTCATCTCTGCTGAGCAGCCTCCCAGGATTCCTCCAGGCCTTATTGGTTGCCCCACTCTGACCTCCCCGAGCTCTCCTTTGGCACCTCCTAACACAGGAAGTGGAACATAACCCTAACATGGGTCCTCTCCCCCAGCCAGACTGTGAGCTCCACTGTGGATACTTTGGCTTCTTCCAGCCATGCAGTACTCTGAACAAACTGGGCACTTTAAAGTTAAAGTGAATTGCATTGCATTGTCCACAGTTTCCTGTCACACAGACGAGCCTACCACTCTTCAGTATCTATAAAGCCCCTAGAGATTTACAAAACTTTTCCTCAAAAGTAGGTAGTGCAAGTAAGTATACCCATTTTACAGATGGAGAAACAAGGGCCAAATAAATGTAATTACTTCGCAAGACCACAAGTTATTGAGAGAGAGAAAGAGAGAGAAGGAGGAGGAGGAGGAGAGGGAGGAGGGGGAGGAGGGGGAAGAGAGAGAGAGAGGGAGGGGAGAGAGAGAAAGAGAGAGAGAGAGAGAGAGAGAGAGAGAGAGAGAGAGAGAGAGAGAGAGAGAGAGAGAGAGAGAGAGTGCTAGGACACGAATCCACAAGTTAGGGAGTCTCTTTCTCCTCCACCATTCCTGCAGTTGATGCTCCATAAGTGTGTGTGTTGACAGCCTCATGGAAAGTTTGAGAGGCACTGGCTCTGGCAAAGCCCAAGACCTCCTTGGCTACGATGACAAAAATTCCTCTACTTGTCTATGTCTGGGCTTCTGGCAAGACCCCAAATTCCTTTTAGGAAAAACCCCTAAGTACAAACTGTGATGATTATGTAAGGAAACAAATTCTGGGAGAATCAGTGGAATTACTCATAAAAGTGGGCAAGGGGAGAGAATGCAAGTGTGAAGTGACCCAGCATCTAATCAGGCTATGGGCAGGGGGCTTTCATACTCACATGATAAGAGAGTGATAAATCCAAGGAGATGGGGACAGGCAACATTACAAATAATGCATTACAAACACCTATTTGCCCAGCTCTGAGGGTGTCTATCCATTTATCACCTTCATCTGGTCAGTTCTTTCTGAACCTTAGTGTAGACATCTAAAAATGTGATTATAGTCCCATTTTCACCATCTCATTTGGTTGTTGTGAAAATCAAAGTCATTTTTAGTGCCACAGATTTACACCTGAACATGACCTTAGGGGTTATAGACGTCAACTTTCTTAATTTTAGAAGGGAGGAAGACAAGTCCTGGAACTGCTTCAGTGTCAGTGGTGGTAGGTGGAAAGTGAGGGTTAGATAAAAGTTCTCTGTCCTTAAATTCAGCAATCCTGCCACTCTGCCTCTCTATATAAATGCCAATCTGACAAAATGACCAGAGCCAGACCGGGTGTGCAATAGGAAGACAGCAGGCTGGGTTGTGCTTGGACAACTGTGTAGTATAGCATGTTGTTACCTGACCTAAGAATCCTGTCTTTTTATCAAAAATGCTCTAAGTTAAGGCTGTATGACTCTGAATCTTATAACATCATCATCTTAGAAAGTTTAAAATTCTGGGTGGCTCACATGGTGGGTTTAATTTAATTAAGTAGGCTTCTACAATTGTCACTGATGACTTTGTGCAGAAAGGGTAAATGGGTACTCCACTGGACCTGGGATGTCCCTGTGGGAGTTTCCTCCAAGGATGCCCTGCCATCTTCTAGAACTTCTATCCTGCCCTCAGTTTGCTCCAGGGGTTCATCCAATATGTTCTCCATCTTCCCCTGCCTCAATTTCTCCTGACATTGAGGACGCTAGTACAGCACTCAGGCTAGCTGCCTTCCACCCTCACCTTTACCACACAAGACCAGCCTGTCTTCCGAATTTCTCAGATTTCCCCGTTGACAATTCATTTTGTTCTTTGAAGCTGATTCTCACTTCTATGTTGCAGCTAGCTCACATCCACCAGTTGCTTTGAGATGGACCTGTAAGTGATGCTTAATTTAAATTCTTTGGAGACTACTACCTTCTGTGACTTATAGCCATACTATTAAAAAAAAAGGTAGACTCTTGATTTAGGTAGAAATGTGGATTCATAAAAAGAGCTTCACAATTTCCCATAGCACTCTGGACAGTTCTCCTTCTAATTCCCACACACACACACACACACACACACACACACACACACACACGTATTTAATGTATGTATATATTAATGAAGGGGCACTGTTGTTGGTTCATCTAACTTACATTGCCACTTGGGCAACATATATTCCTAAGCCACCTAGATTTTCTCCTGTGTGTGGTCAGGCCAAATGGGTATAGAGTGGGTCACAGTTTTTGCTGGACTCTGCAATGTTCCAGGGCCTGATGCAACCAATGAGATCCACATCTGGAGCTTTGAATGTGGCTTCACCATTGGTAGATACATTTACGGCTTGAACTCTCTGCTGGATCTCCTGTATAGTGGTGGTGAACACCATTGGTAATCCTCCATCAACCTGATTTGATGCCTAGCCTTAAGTTAATGATCAGAGAGATGGTAAACTAGGTTCTCTCAGTTGTTATGTCAAGGAAATCATAAACTTTTGTGATACATGAATGGGAAGCATCTTGTTGCAAGAGTTGTTATGGTGGCATTTTGTTCTATGGAATCAGATGCTCATTTTTAAAAAAAAACAACAAACAAGCAAAGAGGTCTGCATCTTCTGCATCATTCTATTAACTTTATGATGTTAAAACATGCCATCTACCATGGAATATAACTGGTGATCTCACTCAGGAAATTTATGGTCAGAAAAAGAAGTGGGTCCATCATGTGGAAAGACCAAGAGTTAGATGGGCATCCTTGTCCTTACAGCTATGGGCCGTAGAAAGACTGAGAGGCTGGCAGAAGACATTAAGTAGATATTCAGTGGAATATTAATGGAAAAACATGGACAGAAATCACCCAGGATGTACAAGTTGGGTTAGGTGGTGATCTGTGACCACCAAAAGAATACCTCTTCTACCCATGATTCCAAGGATCCATTGTAATACCAATAGCAGCTATCAGTAGCAGTATTTCTATCGGGAGGATTTCTGAGCAAGATGGCTAATGCTGGTGCCAATCCTAAAACTTTTGTGGAAGGATTACTTTAGCTTGAGAGGAGACCCAGTTTAATGTAGGGTATCTGAAGTTAGAAGAGGTGTGTCTCAAGTTCTCATTCTGCTCATCACTCCTTGGTTAAGTTGCTTAGCTACTTGGGGTTTCAGTGTGACTAGATGGGCTACCAGTTTCAGCTGTGCAATCTCAGGCACATCCCATCATCTCTGTAAGCCTTAGCTTCCTCAGCTGTATGATAGGGGCATGATCCCTTTACCTTTACCTCAAATGCCTATACTGAGGAAACTATTGTGCTGCCTGCCCAAAACACGAATGATATGGACTGTTCATAACTCGCTCATCACTGCTCCTCCATAGACACTAAAATGATTTGATGTCCCTCTATACCACATCAAAGGAACTGGGGATGTTCTGCCAAGGGAGGAGAAGGCTGGGGGGAATAAGACAACTGTCTTCTAGTATCTGAAGGGTTGTCACACAGAAGAAGGAAGAGTCTTGGAGCCCGATATCCTGCTATTTCCACTAGACCAAGCTCATTTGTTTTGTTTGGCCTCAGAGGGCATAACTTGAAGAAATGGGTAGAATCTGCCAATGGGCAGATGTAGGCTTGCTGTCAGACCCCAAAGCAGCAAGGGTTGCTTCAGGGGGTAGGGATAGCCCCTTCACCAGAAACCTTCAAGTCAAGACTGGATGCTCATTTGCTGAGGGAGAGAAAGGGGTTTTGCTTGTTCAAATCAGCTTCTGAGGTTACCTCTAGCTCTGGAATCCCATGAACACGTCATTTTCAACATGTGTTTATTAAGAGCCCGCTAGGACACTGTATTAGGAGGCACTGGGGATACAGAAACAAACCTCTAACAGCTCCTGAAACTATAACATACCTGGGCAGGTACGTGAGCTCGTGAGAATGGCAGGAGGAGAGAGAATGGAGCCATTCAGCCTCGTCAGTGGCTTTTAGTTAAATATGCACAATTTTATTTATTGAAGAGATTAGGACAAAAACATGAAATCGAAATCCGTGACAAAGCACCAGAGGGTGGAGAGCCCCGCCATGCACATCACCGATCTTTCTTCTACTAGGGATTTTAAAAAATGAGGCGGGGGAGGGGAAAGGAGAGGGGGAGGGAGAAATCAGACAGACAAACAAACGGGGGAAAAAAGGTCCTTCTTGCCACAGCACCATCTTCAGAGTGTAAAAAATAAAATAAAATAAAATAAAATAAAACAATCCTCCTTTAGAGAGTCTCAGTGACCAAAATGAAACCAAGGGCAGCTTGGCGGCAGCTCTGTCTCCTGGGAACAGTTGTCTTGCGAGTGTGACCATGTTATATCCTGCCGGGCAGGTTGGGAGAATCCAAGCATCTGCATGTACATGCCACATACTCTAAGAAAACACAAATTCAAGTAACATTTACATCCTAGAGAGTCCACGTGTTACCTACCCAGAAAATGTGACCATTTCACAAAGCACACACACAATTAATCAAGTCCCCACAGTGAGGTACATACTGGAAACACAAAGACAGAGGCTGAGGGAGCTCCTTATCATACAGCAAGAGAAAAGCGGGGATCTGCCAGGCTAAATCAAAGCAAGCTAGCTACCTAGGAAAGCCAAAGCAACAGTCATCTCAGGGACAAATACCCGGATGGAGGAAGGAGCAAAGAAAAAAGGATCATTGTCAGCGATAGCATGTAACATGTCATCCCGGCGAACCCGTAACTGACATACTGGCATTTATCTATCACAATGGTGACTTTTTCCTTAATAAATAGAGTGATTGCAGACCATACAATACAAAACGAAGGTGCATCTTTCCTCTCTGTTGAGTGTGAAGATGACGGGCTGCTGTGCTAAATCAGAAGCCACAAGCTAATTAACACCCCCCATTCCAGTGGGGCACCACACCAGTTCAGCCAGGACTGGGATCCTCTCTGAAAGACAAGGACTGACCCTGGATTTTACCCGGGGGGCCAACCAGTCGTGATGCTGTTGTGTCAAAACCCAACGCTGAGAATCACAGAAGAGTCCAGTGTGAGAACCAGGAGGGAACCTGGAACCTGGATGGCAGAGCTGGAAGGGACTTGAGCAATCACCCTCTCATTTTACAGAGGAAGAAACTGAGGCCAAGAGAAGAACAGGACCAGACCAAAGTCACACAGTGACTTAACAGTATCCTGTTCTCTCTGGCCTGTTTGCTTATAATAAGCCCGGTAAACAGGGAAGCCCGTATTCCCAACCTATTCCATCAATAACAAAATGACAGTGCATTTCACTAGCCTTCTTTCCCAATGTCCCTCTTTTTCTATTAAAAAAAACAATAATTAGCTCTTGTAGCAGTAATGCTGCTGGAATTTCAGAGTCCTAATAGCTTCCTGTGACAACCCCCTCAAAACAAAACAGAAGGGTTTGAAGGAGAGACCCTTTCCTGAGAGGGGCATGAAGCACTCTATGTCAACTCCTGATGAGAATATTAGCTAGTTGACTTAGAAGAAACAGATTGGACATGAACTGAACTCTTCTTGGGTTCTATTTTAGCACCCCCTTTTCACACGCCAGACCATTTTGCACCGGCTTTCGTTTTTTGTTGGAGTGAGTCCTGTTTAGTTATCAGACAAGTTGGTTTGTTTTCTTGAAAAGTAAAAGTCGTCAGCCAATTGTCCCTTCCCTGAATAAATGACAAGGAATTAAATACTAACAGTGCGATGCCAAGATGTGTGTCTGAGGCAAAAAAGTAAAAAGGAAAGTTTCGATCCCACTGAGATCTGCAAAACAAAACAGAAATTGGAGTGGTCGAAAGCTGCCCCTGGAATTAAGAGTTGAATGTGCCATCTCCATGGAGCCAAGGTACATCGAGAGGAGTCACGCCCTCTCCCTACTGCCTTTGCTCCCATTGATCTGTCCTGATAGCAGAGTTCTGCCCTGGCCCACCCCAGCCCAGCCTCGGTTCTCCCCCCGTGCTACATGTGGTGGGGTAGGGCAGCTCTCATAGGGTGGATTTTCCTTCCTTGGACCCAGCAGCTCGTGAGCATGTCCCTCTCTTGCTACCAAGCTAGGCTGATGTGGCGGGGGGGGGGGGTTGGTAGAACTCAGCCAAGAAGGGATCCTTCATGTGACTCGCGTACCTTCTAAACACTGAGTCTCTAAGTGTGCTCAATTAAAAAAAGGGTCCAAGTCTTCCTCCATGTTCACATCTGGCACCAGCTGGTCAGATACTTCCTTAGCACCATATCCCGAATTTGAGACGTTAAAATCTGTTGAAAACCAAGGATGGTCCAGAATTTCCTGTGAGGTCAGCCGCTCGGAGGGCTCCCGCCGCAGGATGCTACGGATGAGGCATTTAGCCTTGGGGGACAGAGTCTCTGGAATGTTGAACTGGCCACGCCGGATCTTGCTGAAGAGGGAGCTGGGCTCAATGTCATGGAAAGGGTAACGTCCAACCAGCATGGTGTAGAGCATGACACCCAGGCTCCACACATCCGCGGCTTTGCCAGAGTAACTGCCGTTCGTGTTCAGGATCTCCGGGCTCACGTAGGCCGGGCAGCCGTGCTTGTCGGACAAGGAATCGTCACCACCTCGTAAAATGTACGCGTCTTCCAAGCTCTCGAGCTTCACTCTGGTCCTGCAGAGGGAAGGAAGAGGAAAGAGGCAGAGACATGAGCACCATCACAATGTCACAGCGGGATGAAGAGAATGGAAAAAGAGAAAGCACAAGCAGGGAACACGTCATCCCCAGTGAACCCATAACTGACGGACTTGAATGAAAACATGCCAACCGTGACCTCCTCCTTAACAGAGTGATTCGGACAACATAACGCAAACCAGTAATACAACCATAGTACAAGAATATAAACAAACAAATAAATAAACCATGATGCAAAGAGTTTGCTCATCATTCTAGAACATCCAAGCATGGAGGGATCTGAGATCAGGGAATGCCATAGCACAGAAGGGCCTTTAAGCAAGGGAGACAGAGCTGGGGAGACTGTAAAACCTGGGACAGAAAATGTCAGAAAGGAAAGGAATTTGGAACATAAAATATCAGAGAAGAAAATGTCACTAGAAAAGTTCAGACAAGTGCCATCAGAGCTGAAAGATGTCCTGAGAACAAACAATGATCAAAAAAAGAGAACCTCAGAACATATGGTGTCCGAACTAGAATGGACCTAGAACACAACGTCAGAGCTGGAAGGGCTTTAGAACACAGGATGCAGAACATTAGAGATGGAAGAGGCCTTAGAAAGTAAGACAAGAGAATGCCAGACAGGAAGGACCTTTGAAGCACAGAAGAGTGGAACTAGAAGGGTCTTAGAACAGTCATTGTCCTCAAAGAGGTGACGACCTAAGAGATCACCCTAACTTTGCAGGGAAGAGTTTCAGGGGAAGGTCACTGCCACATCGCATCGAGGTTGTGGAAGCAGCCTTCAGGGGCGTCCCAAAGGAGACATAACTAGAAATTACAATAGAAAGCTAAAGGAATCATACAGGAACAACAAATTGACATAGATGAGGTTTGGGGCATGAGATCCCAGATGCAGACCTTCAACTCCCTCCTTTTCCAGATGAGGAAACTGAGGCCCGGGAGGAAACTGTGGTTGTCAACCCAAGCTTGACAAGTTGTTAAGCATTTAAGTGCATATACACCACGTGCTTAAGTATAAATAGATTATATTTATACATAAAATTATTTGTGCAGCCAGATATATATAGGTATACATGTGTACACATTCATTCATACACACGTGAATGCATACATCTTGCCTCCCTAATACATATAGGCTTAAATATAGACTCTCTCTCCATACACCCCTATATAGTCATGTATGAAATTGTATGTGCATACACATGCCTGTATTCATGTCTACACATTCATATAAACATGCATACATGCACACATGTTGTCTCCCTAATTGAAGGTAAACTAGCTGAAATCAGGGACTATTTTATTTTCATTTCTGCTGCTAGCACCTAGCACAATGTCTTGTACCCAGCTAGTACTTAATACTTGTGTGTTAATGGACTGATCTTAAAATGAGGAATAGCTTGTTTGTAGATTTCATTAAACATAAAGTGACCACCCCTCATTCCTCATTGGCCCTGGGAACTAGAAGGAGCACAGATTAGTAGCTGAGAGACCTGGCTTCTGGGGCTGCCTCAGAAGGGACGAGGCTCCCGGACTGGTAATAAGCCTGCTCAGTTCTCATGCCTCAGTTTCTTCCCCTGAAAAAGAAGGAACTCAACTGGATGATTCTTTAGGCTCTTTTAGGATTTACTGTATGCATGCGCACACACACATGTAATGTAAATATATAAAATTATATAAAATTTATAATGTAAATATATAACATTATCTACTATCTATCCGTCTCTCTTTTAGTCTATCAAATCTACCTACTGGGCACAGAGAAGCTGTAGACTACTCCACAGAGCCATATCGCACCCCTGCCCCCACCCCCAGCTAAACATGCCACAAAAATAGGACTGAGCCGGATGTGGTAAGCTGGAATTGGAGGGATCAAAGCCAAATCCCTCCTGGTCTGTCAGCGGCTGCTCTGCTCTCTAGGACATAAGGCCCCCCTCCCTCTCAAGCCAACCCCCCTAGAATGGAGAAATAATAATAATAGCAGTAATTGCAGCTAATGTTTACATAACGCTTACTGTGGTGCCTCACAACAAGCCTGAGAAGGAGGAGCAATGGTCATCCCCATTTTTCAGATAAGGAAACTGAGGCAAACAGAGGGGGAGGAGACTTGCCAGGGTCACACAGCTAGTACATGCCTAGAGCCAGATTTGAACTCAGGTCTTCCTGACTCCAGGCCTAGGGCCACCTACTGTCTCCATTTTTTTAGATGAAGAAATTGTGACCCATGGAAGAGGGGTAGAGACTTTCTCACACTGACATGAGTAATGAATGGCTGGACCCCAGCCAAGGCAGAGCCCCTGAGGACACGCAAGATTTGTGGTCAGAAGGAAATGGGTTAGAATCCTGACTCAGAAGCTTCCTAGGACCCTAGATTAACAGTGGGAACAGGTTTCAAAGTCAACTAGTCAAACTTCCCCTTTTTACAGATGAGGAAACTGAGGCCTGTAAAGGGGAAGTGACTCCCATAAGGTCACACAAGTGCTAAGGGGCTAACCAGGACCTGAATCCAGGTCCTCTGATTCCACACTTTCCACCGCTCCATGCTATCTGGGTCAGACACAGTGGGAAAGCAAGCCTCTCTGAATCTCCTTTTGTAAATGGGGACAGTATTTGTATTCCTGACCTCACCAAGTGTTGTGAGGAGAAATGAGAAAGCACATAGAACACAAGACACAGAAAGAAAGACTGTGTTTCAGTGTCATTAGCTTAATAAATGCTCATTGGCTGATTAATTGGACGAGGACGAGCCAGCTGATGAACAGGCTGGGGGCTGTGCCATCGCAGACCCACTGGAGGACCAGGGGCCATTCTGCCCTAGGAAGGATGTGATGGCCGCTGACCCCAAGGCCTCCACGTGTGGCCGTGTGGAAGAGGTTGGCCGCGGCGTGCTTGGACATAGAAGGCAGAACCCGGAGGAATGGGAGGAGACTGTGAAGAGCCCAGTTTGTCAGAAGAAACTTGGGAGGAAGTCGAGCTGTCCCAACCCCGGACGGCCAGGCTCTCTCCTCCACCGGAAGGTCTCTGGCCAAGGCCAGGCTCCCCAGGGGACTCCTTGGGGGTAGGGCTTGTATGAGTCGCTCTGCAGATTTCTTCCTTCTCTGACCTCCTGAGATTCTGTCCATCTGTGTTTGGATGATCTAAGCCCCTCCTAGCTCTAAATGGATAACCCCATCACTTGTGCTTATTAATACATGAAAATAGCCAACTTGTGATTATTGGAAACTGCCTGAAGTTGGCCACTGCCTCCCCCCTGCTCGCCTCCTTCTAAGCCCCCCAGGCACACTGACTGTCCCTCCCGCAGCTCTCCATTTAAGCCACAGACCCAAACAAGCAGGAGAGAGGAGCACAGCAGTCCTGGGGCATAAGAATGGCCAGCCCCGCATCCAGGGTCTCGCTCACATGAGTGCCCCTCAGGGCAGCCGCTGTGGGGCAGGAGGCCTATCTCCCCTCCTGGGCCTGCTGTTGCTCAAGATGAAAGGAATGAGAATGAATGAGGGAGAGCGAGAGGATGGAGGAGAGGGGAGGGCTCGCTTCTCACACTCGGAGGTCATTGATTCTGCCCCTTCTCTGCTTAGCAAACATCCTGTTCTTGTTTACATCAATCCATTAGCAACCACACACATGAGACAGCTCAACCGTGTGAAAGAAAGGCCTATACCTAGGGCCTAGGGCCTAGGCAGGAAGAGACCCATGTTGGAGGCCTGACTTGGCATTTAATCAGGGCCAGGCCTCTGCCCGCTGGGGCCCTCAGGTGCCTCGTCTGTAGGATGGAGGGGGAGGACAGGGAGAGGCAATGGGCTGGATAATCCCAGCTCTGGCAGTCCATATTCTAAGGCCCCGTTCTGCTCTGACATTCTATGTTCCGTATTCTACAGGTCCACCCTAGCTCTACCATTTCATGTTCTAGGTCCTAAGGTTCTGAGGTCCTAAGTTACTTCTGAGCTATAACATTTTATTTTCTATATTCTAAGATTGTCTTCTAAGGTCTTACCTAACTGGTCAGCTCTGGCATTCTATGCTTTTTTAAGGGTCTGTATTCTGAGGTCACTCCCTGGTGATGTTTTCTGGTCCCTGGTCAAGTTTTCCCTTCTGTGTTCTAAGGTCCCTTCGGGGTATGGGTAATGTGCTCTGATCCAGGGTTCCCCTCAAGCTGAATCTCTAGTGTAAGATTCGGCCCATTGCCAGGCCGTCCAACTCCAACATTATAGGATCATGCAAGGTCTGAGTCCGGTGATGAGCCAGAAACACTGTGCCCTCACTCCCTGAGTCACAGACAGCCTCACCCACCATCCCCAGGCTTCCTTGGGATGGCACTGGCCCAGGGAGCTTGGGATGCCGCAGGGCCCCTGATCCCAGCTCAGTATCAGGCCGCCGGACGCGCTTTCAAGTTACAACATGTGAACGAGAAGGAGGCCAGGAGAAAAAATCTATTTGTCTGGTCATTTATATATATAAAAAAAAAGGTTCCATTTTTCTGATGTGTAGAGGGGGGGAAATAAGCCTGCCCAGGGCACACACACACACACACACACACACACACACACACACACACACTCACATACACACATCACCCATATACCAAATACATACTCACATTACACACACACCACACACACTCACACACACCCCACTCATTCATGTACACCACACACATATATCACACACAGCACATACATGCACCACCCCCCACCCCCTACCCCTGACTCATAGCTCTGGAAGGGGGAGGAGGGGGCTTGAGTTCTGCTGTGAACGTCTTCCCATGGCTGGTGAATGGAACCACAGAGGCACAGTCAGAGGGTGGCGGAGGCCCTCCGACGGAAATGCGTGGCCATCTCCATGGAAACAGACAGGGAAACCCAGGAAAAACAAGGCCACTCTGAGGGCTTATCAATATGCCATTCACTGACGCAGAGCACCCAGGCTGAACGGGGATCTTACAGGGACCCCAAAAACCTAGTGCCTCTTCCCTGGCCCCCCTCCTCCAGGCCAGGCACCCAAATGGGGGGAGGGGGCTCAAAATGTTCTTCCTCCTCCCCCCCTCCCTCCAAGAGATGCTCAGGGAGGGAACAGGCCGAAGCACCAAGCTCTAATAGCAGAGGCCCCGAAGCCGGCTCCCGCGGCCTCTCAGCCTGGGGCTCTGTGCCCTGAGCTCCCTCTGGCCCTGCTTCCTAGGCTGACATCCTCAGGCCTCTTCTGGCTCAGACATTCTCTTTTTAAAGTCTTCGGGTTCTGCTCAGCTCTGCCAGACTAAGGTTTCTACTTTAGATCAGGAAGAGGCCTTAGAAGCTGTGAAATTCAACCCCATCCCCTAACAGAGGGAGAAATGGGGGTGAAGTGGACTGCTCGAGGTTACACAGACCCTGGTATCAACAGCACATATTAACAGCACAGCTGGGATACAGACCCCAATCCTCTTCTCTCCTCCTTTTCTCCCTCCCTTTTTCCTTCCTTCCTCCCTCCTTTCTCCCCTCCCTAACTAACTTAACATAAACAATCAAAAGAAATCCCTGCACTGGCCACGTCTCATTCCACGTGTTAATGAAAGCATCTTCCCAAGAGAGTGCTGGCCTTCCAGTCTGAAGACCTGGGTTCAAATCCCACCTGTGACACTTAACTAACTCAGTGTCCTCACCTGTACACAGACATAAAAGTCCCCAAAGCCCCCAGCTCACAGGGCTGGGGAGGCCTAGAATGTGCTCTGCTAACACTGAGAGCTACGGCAAACTTACGGTTTTATTATGAATTCTACCCCTGAGATATCAACATGGACTAGAACAGGCAGGGAAACTTCCAGGACTAGGCTGGGCTAGGAAGGGTGGTGACAACTGAGGGAGGCAAGGAGGGCACTCCGAGGACAGGGAGACTGGCAGGGGGCACAGCACGAGCAAAGGCACAGAGAGTGGAGAATTCATTCATCAATACACATATCTTAGGCACCGATAACAATCAACATGGAAGCTCCCTGTGGGCAGGGGCTGATCCTGACTTTCCTTGTGTCCTCATTATTTAGCAAACTGCCTGCCCAGCTAGCACATAAGAAGAGCTTAAGAAATGCCTGTGCGCTGACACCAATACGTGTGTATTACATGTGTAGACTATATATGTGTATGCATATATGTGCATATAAACGTGTATGTACAGACACTACAGACAGAGAGCTGTTAAGATCTGCAAAGCACTTTCCACATACCACGTACTCCGTCACAAGAGAGAGAGAGGAAAGGCAAATGTCACCAATCACTCCCATTTCACAGATGATAAAACACGCCATTACGAAATGGCAAAGTCAGAATTCTAACCCAATGCCTCCTGGCTCTAAATCCACTGTTCTTTCCCGCTTCACTACCTGCCTAGCTCTGCAATGGGCCAATGGGGGGAAGGGCCTATTGGTAAACTCCAGATCTACAGGGGTCATTTATTTCAGCACAAAAGACTGAAGATGCAAGATGCCAAGTGCAGATGGGCCAGAAGATCCACTCAGTGGGTGATTCAAAGCACCTGCCCCAAATTACTTTGCCTTTTGTGAATTTTCACCCAGAGAAAGGAAACTTTTGGAGTTGTCAGGGTCCATGAGAGGTTATGTGATGTGCCCAGGGTCACAAAGCACGCCAGCTCAGAGGCAAGACTCGAACCCAGGTTCATCTTTTGACTTACTTTACGTTCACTTAGTTGTGGATATTGGAAGCTCAGAAGCTCGTGGCCTAGAGAGGCAGTCTGGGTAGAGAGAGAACTGGCCTCGTGAGGCAGGAGTTGTGGGTTCAAATTCCCCCTTTATCACTACTCCCTATGTGATGGGCAAGGCTGTAAAATGAGGACCTAAGAAAAGACATCACTTTCAGCTCTCCAAATCTGCTCTTTGGAACCTCTCATTGTCCTGGGCAGCTCTTTAAGCCTATAGAGGGGAAAGGGAAGGGAGCACGCATTTACATAGCACCCACTACGTGCCTGGCATTGTGCCGAGGGCTTTCCAGTTACCAACATTACCTCCCCTCAGGTGCAGGAGAGGTGCCACTCTTCACTGGTTGAGGGAATTTCCTCATTGGGAGCTAGATATTGATGAGCTCTCAGGTCCAATCCAAGAAACAGTAATCCCCATGCCTGGCACACAGTAGGTTCTTAATAAATGCCTGCCAATGAGTGAATGGTTTTAAGTACAAGCTCCACCAAAGACTGGCTGTGTGTGCTCAGGAAAGTTGCCCCCTCTCTCTGGCCTTCCATCTCTGACTCCCGTGCCAGCCTGGGCTCCAGCTGTTTACAGTGCTCTACAAGACAGAGCCTGGAATAAGATTTCCCCTCTTTAATTGTGATTACAAAAGCCCTTCACAAATGAAATTACATCCTGCCACTAACACTGCCAACACACTGACGCGCATGTCGCTTTTCCATAAATCATTAAGCCCCAGAAGGTGCAAAGGATTGGTTAATCCCTCCTCCCTCCCTTCACTGGAGCCTGGCACTGAAAATAGCTCTTTTCCGGGAGAAGCAGTACAGGTGACTCATAATTTCATTCAAAATTAGCCAAAGCCCCACAGGCTCCTTTGCCCTGAAGAAGCTGGAGAGGGTGAGTCCCCAAATCTGAGAACTGCTGCCAGGACGCAGGGGACAGGAGACCCAAATTCCTTTTATTCTTGGCTTCCTGTAATTCTAGGCAAGTCTCTGCCTTGCCCCAGGCCTCAGTGTTCTCATCTATAAAATGGACATGACCATCCTAAAGCATTTAGCTCTTAAGAAAATAATCTGGAAGGATCTTAGAGGAACTGGATTCAAACCTTGATGACTATCTGTGTGTCCTTGGAAAAATCAGTTGTTCCAAGCCCCCCCACGCCCACCCCAGGCCTTCAACTGCCAAATGGGAGGGCTGGACAGATGACTTCAAAGTTCCTCGCTAGCTTTGAACCTAGGATCCTTTCAGATTAAAAGTGCTATGAGACCGTTAGAGGAATGTCATGAAGCCCCAGCTGCCCTCACTGGACAGATAAGGGGAACAGGGAGGGGAAGCTGTCTGCTGAACCTCCCACAGGCAGCAGTAACAGAGTCATTGTCCTCTGACTCCAAGGCCAACAAGGAATGAATAACAGAATGAAGGAACAAGCACTTATAGGTCAGTTATTCTGCCCCAAGCTCTGTTCTCAGCCCTGGGGATGCAAGGAAGCCAAGGCTAGCCTTGTCTTCCAAGAGCTTGCATTCTCTGGGATAGCCCTGAAGAACACACTGTAAGTGCAAGCCTTGGGTAACACCCCCAGAGGCAGGGGATGGGAGATCAGTAGTGCACATGGAAAGGAGACTAGGGAAGAGAGGGCTTTGTCACCAAAGTCAAGGGAGGAGACAGAAGCCACCTCGAGGGAGAGGCCAGGAGCATTGAATGCCAAAGAAACGTCAAAAAGGCTGAACACGAAGGCCGGTTCAGGTAGGAGGCAGGTCAGAAAGAACAGAGAAAGGGAGCTTGGAAAGGAGATGGGAGGGCACGAGGGGGAAGGCACACCTCCTTTAGCAACCTGAAGCAGGGAAGGAGGAAGCGGGGGATCAGTGAGGTAGAACAGAGCAGGTAAGCAGGCTGAGCTCAAGGCCTTGATTTGCTCAGTAGCACCGGAGGAGACCCAAGCCGCCATGAGGAGAATCTGAAAGGAATGGGGTCACGTTGGCCTGGAGAAGACGCAGGGTGATATATTGGCAACTTTCAATTATTTGAAGGGCCAACGCATGGCAGAAGGATTAAGTTTCTTCTGCTAGGCCCCAACAAGACAAAAGGAGGAGAATGAGTACAAGTTGCAAATAGAACAATTTAAGTTGATGTTCAGAACCTTTCCCACAATTCCAAGCTGTCCCAAAGAAGGAGCAGCCCCAAGAACGTGGTAGGCTGCCCCTCACTCAGAGCAGACATAACTCCCTCTGTGGGCGGGGGGAGATGCCTTTGCTTTGGGCTAGCTGGCTGCTGGCCACTACCTCCTGAATTCTGTGATTCTGGGAGGGCTAAGGGGGCCGGCTGGGGAGGCTGTTAGCAACTGGCAAAGATTCGGCACAGATGCCGGAAACTGGGCAACAGACGGCAAATCAGGATAGAATGCAAGACCTGCCCTTCTGAGGTGAGGCCCAGCCCAAGCTGGGTAACAGGAGTGGGTAGGAGACCCAGCCACGATGGAGCAAAGGCTCAAAGCAGAGCCACAGTTCAGACAGGATGAGAGCTGTGCTCCAGCGTGAGGAAATGTCATTGAAATTCTGGCTATTTCGCCTCCAGGGCAGAGCAGTAATCCCTCACTCTCTCTCAGAGCGGCCAAGGTCTATTACAAGGATGACAAGGATTCCATTATTTGATAAAATCTGTCTGAAGAGAAAAATAAAGTGCCTGTTCTCTCCCTCTCCGTCATACATGCGATCCCAGGGAGGCTCCGTTTACAGGGCTGGGGGCAGAAGGTGACCTCAGACCATCAAGGTTCTTATGATATAGGTAGGGGGGCCAAAGGACCCTAGCATCCCCAAGTTGGAATGTATCTCAGAAGGAAGATTATTACATCTACTTTACAGATGGGGAAGTAGAGTCAAAGAGATTAAGTTAGGACTTGGGGTAGGGTCAGAACTAGGCAGTCCTCTAACAGTGCTCAGTCCAGGACAGAATATAGCAGAAATAGCCCGGCCCGAAGTTCAAAGTGTCTTCCATCTCATCACAGAACAAAAAATAATAACAACAAACTTTCAGATCACAATTTAAGGATTTCAAAGTACTTTACAGATCTGTGCATCCATCATTCATGGGCTGATTTCTTTCCCCCCTCCCAGTAAGCTGAGGGAAGGAAAATCTCAGAGTCAGAATGGAAACAGACCTCAGAAGACATCTGAGCCAAACTGTTATCTCGATGTGAATCCCCTGGGTACCAGGCCTGACACAGGGCATGATACAGGTGCGATAAGTACCTGAAACCAGGAATACCGAGGCTGCTGACTGAACATCTGGTACCCAGTTACGAGTTAGGGCTTGGGAGGGAGCGGGGCAAGGCAGACACTTCAGGAGAAGCCCGGGTGCTGCCAGACAGTTCTGTCTACCCTTGGGGCTGCACTGGGAGGGGGAGCCCTCTCCAAATACAGACCAACACTTTCTCCACCTCTTCTGGGCTTCAAGAGCACCGAGGGGCACAAAAAGGCTAGCCTGTACCACACAACTACTAAATGTCTGAGGTAGGATGTGAACTCAGGTCTTCCTGCCCTGTCCTCTACACCTCTCCCCATCAAACAAACAGCTACTGCAGGGGCAGCTAGGTGGTGCAGTGGATAGAGCACTGACCATTGGAGTCAGGAGGATCTGAGTTCAAATATGGCCTCAGACACTTGGCACTTACTAGCTGTGTGACCCTGGGCAAGTCACTTGCCTAGCAAAAACAAACAAACAAACAAAATCAAGCAGCTACTGCAGGAGCAATTCTTCTCCCAAGTTTTCCCTGCTCCCAGGAGCTCTGGGGCAACTGACTTTTCAGGAAGTGACTGGGCTTTTCCCTTTTTCTCAACCACTCTGGAAAGGCCTTCCAATTTGCTCTTCACTTCTCTAAGAGAAAGAACTGTTGCCTCTTCCTTTGACTCCTTCTAACTTTGGTGTCTTGAGACTTTAAAATCATTCCATCTCTGAATAATGATGCAGTTCTACTAGTTGAAAAAATGGGATATGCTTAGAGGGCAATGGGAAAGATCACTATGCTGGAATGGATATGGAATCAGGGCCTGGGTTCAAATCCTGACTTTGATAACATCTCTATCACCTTGGCCAAGTCACTGAAAACTTTCTGGTTGCTCAAGGTCACCATCCTATGCTAAATGCATCAGGTATTCACACTGGAAACCAAGGAAATAATTTCCAATCAGCTCAGGCCTTAGCTCTCTCTTACTTAATGCAGCCCCTTTATTAACTCACACAATGGGCATGCCCCTGAGGAGATTTAGGTCCATTGTTACAGAGCCTTCCAGCTCTCAGCAAGCCTGTGTGGGGCAGGTCTGCGAGGACCATTAACCCTATCCTACAGGGAAAGAAACAAGAGTCGTTGAGAGACCTCTCCACTATGACACAGCTTGGAAGGTGCCAGACATGCTGACTGGGGGGTGGGGGGCCAGTGGGATGTGGCAGATAGAACACTGGGCCTGGGGTCCAGTCGACCTGGAATTTGTTCACTGTGCCACCTTAATAGGTAGACAGGGAGAAAAGAAGAGTTTGGGGTGGGGGTGCGGGGCTAAGCAAGACTTTTTGTTTACTCTGATCAAGAGGACTTGAGGGAAGGGACTTGAGGGGAGTCATTGTTTTTAAACATCTGAAGAAACCTCATGGCAAGGGGAAGATTATACCAAGTCTGTTTGGCCCCAAGAGAAGAGAAAGAAGTGAAAGAAGGCAGTCCTTGGGAGGTGCCCATTCTCTGCTACATGGCAGCTGTGTGACCAGGAGAAAATCCTTTAGCTTCTCCCAGCCTCAGTTCCCCCCCTCTAAACAACAACAACAACAATAATGATAACTAGCATTTATAGAATGGTTACTATGTTTACTATGTTTATAGAGTGCTTTACAATTACTATCACATTTGATCCTCACAGCCACCTGGGAGCTACAGGCTTTTATTATCTCCATTTTATAGTTGAGGAAACTGAGGCTAAGTGAGTTGCCCTGGATCACAGTTGTCATTCTGGATATGAACTCAGGTCTTCCTGACTCTAGGCGTGGCTCTCAGCCCACGCTTCTATCTTGGTACCTCTAGCTCACCTGTGACACAAGGATAACAAAGCTGAGGGACCTACCTCAGAGGGGTGTCATGAGGATAAAAGGAGATAATACATGTAAAGTGTTGCCTATAAAAGCATTGCTGATGACTCCCCACATAATGAGCAGGCCCGGTCGTGCGGTGGGAAGAACATGGGCTTGGGAGTCAGGGCCTGGGTTCAAGAGTGACTCAGTGACTTTGGATGTCATCTTCTATGGTCCACAGAAAAAGCCCTGGTTCTGGAGTCAGAAGACCTGCGTTCAAATTCCCCTCCAAGGCTCACGACCTTTGTGACTGTGAGCAAGTCACTCACCCTCCCTGTAAAATGGGTTGGTTGGATGAAATGGTATCAAAGGGCCATTCAAGTTTGAGGTCTGTGATCCTAAGAGTCTTCCTTTGACCTCACTTCCCTCACCTGTAAGATGGGGATGATAACAGAGACTGTTCCTTTTTTTTTCCTCTCTGGGTTCCCAGCACTGAGGCCGGCGCCTGATAAACAGAAGGCGATTAAGGTTTGCAGACTGCCTCCTGCCTGCCTGCTGCTCTCTGCGTCCCTCACTAGCGTGTGGTGAGAACCAGATGAGATGATGCTTTGTAGCCTGTTGCGTGTTTCCCACACGTACGGGGGCTTGATCTCGGGAATGCTTTATCTTCTACCTTACTGCGGCCACAGGACACAGCCTCATTTCTCCTGTTGTTCACCTTCCCAGGTGACTCACTAAAGGGCTGGGGACAACCTGTGCCAATGACTGACCTCCCCACACAGATTCCAGAGGGAGCTGTCGAGAACTTCTCAACAACGGAGGAGGAGGTCCTGCTCTGACAAAAGCTTCCCCGATCCGTTCTTTTCCTCCAAGGCCAAAAAGAGACACCAGGCTATGTGAAGGATCAGGAAGTCAGGTGGTCATTAGTGACAGCCCAGTGATGGAGCCCTGACATCACTCTTTCACAGAATCTGAGAGCCAAAAAAAAAAAATGCCCAAATGATCCTACTATGTGAAACTGGAATACTGTCTACATCGGCCCTGCCAAGTGCTCACTCAGATTCTGCTTGGATACCTGCAGTGATGAGGGACTCACTACCTTTTGAAACACCCCATTCCATCATTGGGCAGCTAGAGATTGTTAATAATAAACAATATTTCACATTCATATTCATATAGTGACAAGATGTCCAAGGCATTTTGCAAATTCATCTTATTTGCTTCTCCCAACAACCCTGGAGAATGGATTGACTCCATTTTAAAGTCATTTAAAAGCATCTGCAAGGTGCTTTATGGTTTACAAAGTACTCTTCTTTCAATGATTCTGAGAAAAAAGATAGCAGGAGTTCCATCAGCTCCATGTAACAGATGAGGAAACTGAGACCCAGGGTGGGAAAGTGACTTGGCTAAGGACACACAGCTGGGCAATGGTCTCAACAGGGACAATTCATGTGGGACTCCTGTCTCCTAGACTATTATCCTTCCTTTTGCAACTATATTGCCTCTAGGAAATTCTTTCTTACATAAGACAATTAACGAGCATTTCTTAAGTGCCTGGTTTGTTGTTGTTTTGTTTTGTTTTTAAAGTAGGCAGTTGTGTTAGGCACCGAGGATACAACGAGGAATGTGAAACAAGCCCAGCCATTAAGGAGCTTAGAGAAAGAGACACTATGTATACACATAAATCTATACAGAGTAAATATAATGTATCTCTTCCCCCACCCCCACTGCCCCATGGGGGGAGAGAGAGCAGTATACCAGCCCCTACACGGGACCAGGAAAAGTCGAATGCAGGAGGTGGTGACTGAGACGATCCTTGAAGAAAACGAATAATTTAGCTGGAAACCTATCTGCCTGTAACCCTGCAGATGTTACAAGCAATCCCTGAGTGAAGGGACTGTCCTCTAGAGAGAGTAACAGGATAAATTTATACCAAGCACTCCCACCAGGAACAACTATTGTGGAGAGATTTCACAAGGAATCGAGATGCTTAGCTAGCCTAGAGGGAAAAAAAAGTAAGGGAGGAGGGGCACAGGGGAAGCAAGATCATTATCTTTCAGAAACATTAGAACTATCACAAAAAAAGAGGGATTTGCCCTGTTCTGCTTGGTCCAACACAGCAGAGCTAAGAATGATAAATGGGAGTACCTAAGAGGCAGATTTTTGCTCTATGAAAGAAATTCTTAATAATTTGAGCTATCTAACCATCAAGTGGGCTGCCTAGGTAGGTAGGGAGTTCCCCATCTCTCAAGGGTTCAAGCATAAGCTAAATAACTCCCTAATAAAGATGCTAGAGATCCTGTTTGGGGTGTGAGGTTGGGCAGCTGTTCCCCAGAGTGAGCTTCTGTGATTCTGGGGGCTGAGGAAGAGTCAGCAGACGGAGGTAATCTCACTCCTTCTCGTTCCCCAGTTTCTCAGGGCATTCATTCCCTGTTAAAAGGTAAGCTCACTGAGAGCGGAGATTGTTTCAGCATCTGACCCAAGTGGGTGCCTAATAAATGCTTGTTGCCTGATGGAACAGCCAAAGCCAGGATTTCATGGGGCTTGAAGGACCTTCAGATCAATGACCTGATGAAATACAGACCAAGCAACAATGTTCCTCTCCAGACTCAGACTCAGAAATGTCAGGACTTAAGAGGATGCTGATGCTTGTGCACAGCCCAGAGCATTCACTTTACAGCCACTTCAACTCTGATGACAACAGCAGTCAAATGGAGGGAAGCATGCGATCCGTGCAGCACGATGAGCCAAGGGCTACAAGTAGTATCGGTCTGATTTGATAATGAGGAAAATGAGGCTCAGTGACTTGCTCATAAAACTAGGAAGTGCCAGAGCCAGGATTTGAACTCTTCTCTTTGATGCCAAGCCTAGCACCTCTCTGCTCCACTTGGCTTCCTCACTACTCCCAAGCCTTCTCACAGGTCTTCCTGGCTCTCCTCTCTACCTGCTGCTCTCCATCTTTCACAGGACTACCAGACAAGTCTTCCTTATGTACCCCTTGCTCAAAGGCCTTCCTTTAGGGCTTCTTCATTGCTCCCGGCTCCTTACCATGGGTCTCAAGGCCCCACAGGCTACAGCACCCAAGTCTCTTGTCCCACTCTTACTTCACACCATTTTCCACCACTGGCACAGTACTTTGGCCAGAACAGCCCCCTGGCACCTCCTGTGTATATGCCTATCATTTCCCCCCCTGGTGCCCCCTTGGAATCTCCCTTCCCCCATTTCTGGCTGTTAAGCTCCTGTGAAATCACCCTAGCCCAACTCCAACCTGGCTTCCTCCTTGACACAGCCTCAGCACTCCCTCAATTAGTACTGACCTTCCACTTCAGGCCTCCCAACACACTTCCATTTGCATCTCTCTGATGCATTTATCATTGCTTAGTAAAGAAGTCTGATCTATACCAGTACGATGGTGTCTGAAAGGTGAAGACAACGGGAGAGGGCGATAAAGAACAAAAGTGTAAATATTTCTTTACAAGAAGAAGAGGAGGTAGAAAACAGCCTCCAACTAGAGGCTAGTGAACTTGACTTAGATTTTGGGCAACATCCTGGTCTGTGTTGTGCACGGGATGATCAGTGGTTAGTTAGAAAAAGAGCCAGCATGGAGTCATCCTCAAGAGTTTGCAGCAGACTGGCCTCATGCTTCCTCTTTCTGAGGAGGCGGCTAGAATGATCTCTCAGTAGATGGGCAATCGCTGTCCTCAGACCAAGTTCGAAGCTGTGTGAAAGTGGAATGAGCTGCCTCAGGAGGGAGGGAGGAGCAAAACCCAGACATATTCTCCTGGCTTTGTCACTTATTACCTATGTGACATGGAGCAATGAACTTGACCTCCCTCATTTGGAAAAAAAGGGATGACCTTCATCCTGCTGAAGATGGATGAGTCTCCTGGAGAAAGGGAAAATGTAAGAAGAGAATGTGGCCATAAAACCTGCCTCCACAACACACTACCTTTGGGATGCCAGGATACCTCAGTTCTCTCATCTGATAAATTTGGACTGGAGGGCCAACTAAGGCAGGTGCCTTCAAACCCTAGACTCCTGCTCCTATGAGATTCTAATCCAGTCAAGAGGGACTTAGCGCCTCTGAACTCTCCTTCCAATTCCTGGCACACAGTCAGTCCTGAATAAATGCTGTTATTTACTGTTACCAGGCTGAGGTTCTGTGATTGATTCTATTAAAATATTATCTCCAGGAGGGCAGGGAGCATCTTGCATCTTTTCTCTGCAGAGAGCTGTCACTTGAATTGAACTGACCTGAATTTTGCAGATGAGGAAATCTAGGTCCAGAGAGGCTGTGACTTGCCTAAGGTCACCCAGCAGGCTAGTGACAGAGGCTGGGCTGGAGTGGTAACTTACATTCCTCATATACTTCAATAGTATATGATCAGTCCTGGAATTTCAGTGCTTGGCACAGATTAGGTGGTTAATAGATGCTTATTAACAGATCTTTCAGAATAGCAGGTGCTTAAAAATATTTGCTATTGTTGAATTCCTAAAATTCATCAAGGTAACAAAATGCTTTCCTAATTTAAAATACAGGTATTATCATTCCCATTTTATAGATTGGGAAACTGATTCTCCCAAGAGGCAGAGTGACAGCTGTACTGTCAATGTCAGGATCTGAAGCCAGGTCCTGACTATGGGCAGCCAGCTTCTCAGGATACCAGTGAGCCTTGTAACTGGCCAGCTTGCTCTAGGGACCAGCAGAAGGTAAGCAGATGCGAAAAGAGAACATGAGGGTGGCCCAGCAGCAAGTTCTAGGAGTTCTCCAGTGAGGACTTTCCCAACACTGACGCCAAGAGGCCAACCGCCCATGCCTGGGCAGCTCCTGTCCAGGCCTGCAGACAGCACATGACAGCTGGTAACTACCAAGATGCCTGTTTTCTAACACAAACCATGGTCCCTTCAAAAAGCTGGAGGGAGTACTCCCTGAGAAGGAATATTGGCCGCATTTTATGGAGGATCAGGATTCGGGCTCAGACAGAGACTGTCCCGAGATTGGCAGGGCCTTCCACTGGCCCAGCTGCCCCAGTGTCATTAGTTTCCCACATTAGCCTGGAGAGGGAAAGCAAAGACAGCATTAGCCACTGCAGGATCTATATATAGTGGCGAGTATTAGGGTCACTAGGAACAGATGTCATTTGCAGATTCTCCCTAGGCAGGTATTAGGCAAAACAACAGTGAGGGAAAGTGCTCTGAATGTCAGTTTTCAGATGTTTGGAAAAGAGGACGCAAGCTCCTGTGATCTAAAATTGGGGCCAGCTGGGACCTTGAGACCCAGAACATCAGAGCTGAGAGAACCTAAGAATGCACAGTGTCAGAGCTGGAAGAGACGAGGCGAGAAGTGTTTATCAAGCTCTTAGTCTGTGACAAGCGTAGCCGTCCTGAGTGCGCCAGAGACCCGAAAAAATCCAAAACAGAATCCCTGCCTTGAAGGAGTTTCCAGACCAGGGAAAGTGACAATACATGCCATAAAATGACAGAGCCAGATGGGACCTTCTAGAACACTAAATAGCAGAGCTGGAACAGACTTAGAACACAGAATATGAGAGCTAGAAAGTTCCTTAGAACAGAGATGGCAGAAAGGAACCAAGATCATGTAATATGAGAGCTAGAAAGGACCTCAGTGATCATACAGTCCAGCCTCCCATTTTTCAAAACAGGAAACTGAGACCCAGAGAGAAGAAATGAGTTGCCAAAGGTCTCATAGGTAAAAGAGTCAGAATTCGAATCCATGCCTTCTGACTCCAATGCCAAGATTCCAACATAGTAACATGGCCTCTTTGAGCTTCCTGAAAAGGATTTGGAGTGTCCCTGCTAAATATGATCCCCACTGAAGACTTGGAGCCCATTCAGAAGAGTAAGACCAAGGTGGAGAGGAAATTTAATACCATTTCATGGGAGGAATAGGTAAAGGAGCTGCGGATGTTTAATGTGGATTGAAGAAGATGGCAGAGATCAGAGGAATGTAGGCCCATCGATTTAGGGACAAAGGATCTCCAAGTCTACCCTCCTCATTTTACAAACCAGGAAACTGAGGTGCAAGGAGGTCATGGGACTTGCTTAAAGTCACACAGAGCAAGGGACAGTATGAGAATCTGAACCTATGTCTCCTGACTCCAAACCTAGCCTCACTTCCACTCTATGCTTCCCTTTACAAGGGCCATGATCGTCATCTTTAAGAAATTGAAGGGGTTCCTTAAGAGAGGGAGATTAGAACCAGAGGGTGGCATTAGGCCAAAAGCAATTAGCCTTGCCTTGCTGGGCACCAGAAGAGAGAATCAGGGCAATGGTGGGGAGGAGTTAAAAATATGCAGATTTGATGAGAAAACTCAAAGAGCAATTCCCACAGTAAATGGGCTGCTTCTGTGGGCTCCCCTCCTTGGAGGTCTCCAATCTGACTGACCACTTGCGGGTCTACTGTGGGGGAAGGTTCAGGGTGGAATAGACAGGCTCTGAGGTCCCCACCAACCCTATGATCCAGGGACTTTACATGGACCTGTACAGATAGGACAGCAACATAACAGCAAAGCAAAAAGAACACCTTCTTAGCAATGAAGAGCTTTCCCACAAAATAGTGGGTAGCTTGTCATATAAAGGAGGGGCTTCTCATTTACTAGAGATATTCCAGGGGAGTGGAAGGTTGTTTTTGAGCAATGGAATGAGGCCTGACACACGGACAGAGGGTCCTGGACATTGGATAGAGGCCTGACGTGGCCACAGCCTGACACATGGACAGAGGATCCAATTAGCCTGGCCACTGTATCAAGCCCCTTCCAATTTTATGATGTTAAGCATCTAACAGCTGAATTACTCATCTATTCACCCATTCATCCAAAATCCATTCATTAAGCACCTACTTGACTGCTAGGCATTCCTGTTAAGAGAACATATTGCACTTGTCCTTTCTCATCTTTTATCCTCGAACACACACTGGAGGAAGCAAAAATCAGAACATCATTTGCACTGGGCTGATGGGATGGCAGGCGCCCAGCAAGGTGACATTTTCCGTCACACTCATTTCAATAAATACTTATAAAGCACCCACCCCAGACAGAGTACTCTAGAAGGCTCCTGGAAAAATAATAATAGCCAACACTTATATGGCACCTACTGTGTGCCAGGCACTATGCAAAGCACTTTATAAAATTATCATCTTATTTGATTCTCGCTACAATCCTGGAAGGGAGGTGCTATTGTGTAACACCATTTTACAGATGAGGAAACTGGGGCAAACAAGGTGAAGTGACTTGCTCAGTCACACAACGACTGTCTGAGGCCTAGCACTCTATCCACCAGCTGCCTGGGAAAGAAATAAAGGTCAGGATGGCAGCACTGTGCAAGGACAAAATACTAGACTAGAAGGTGGAAGAGAGCTCAGTTCAAATCCTACCTCTAGCATAAACCAGCTGCCTGACTCTGGGTAAGGCACTTACCTTTTCTAAGGTTTAGTTCCCTCATCTGTTAAATGGGGATGAGACTTAAACCTGTCCTGTGAGACCCATTCCCCACCCTGCAACAAGACAATGTCTACCAAGGCTCTGGACTTTGAGCGCCTTGTCGCTGTCAGACATCATTTCCCCTGGAGCTCATGGGCACAGAATCAAAGAATCTGAAAGGTGGAAGCCACCTCTGTGGCCGTTGCATCTTGTGCCAGAGGAATCCCTGTCATCCAGCCTGTGCTCAGAGACATCCCAGGAACAGGAATCACCTTTTGGACTGGCTGCTTCCCCTGCTAGGAACCCTCCTTGTCAGGAGGTTTCCTCCTCCTCACTCTCCACCCTCATAACAGCCCAAATCAGCCTCTTTGCTCCTGGGGGGCCAAGCCCAACAAGCCTCAACCCTCTTGAGGTAGCTAGGTGACCAACAGGTACAGTACTGACTTTGGAATCTAGGAGGTCTGAATTCAAATCTGGACTCAGATACTTCCTAGCTATGTGACCCTAGGCATTTCACTTCTCAGCTTTCTCATCTGAAAAATAGGGATTTCAGCATCTACTTCGCAGGATCATTGTAAGGATTGTTGTATCTTTTGTAAAGTGCTTAGTACCATGCCTGGCACATAGTAGGAGCTTATCGAATGTGTGTTCCCTGCCCTTCTCCCCTCCCTATGCTATCCATTCAGATATTTGAAGAAAACAATCATGTGTTCCCCTGAGCCTTTTCTTCTCCAAGTTCAGCTCCCACAGCTCCTTCAGACTAGAAGAGGTTCTGGTCCACAGGAGAACAGGCAGCCTGCTTCGCCTAGAAGATGCCTCTACCTCCTCTTCCCCTCTGGAGCCTCCAATGAGGAAGTGTCCAAGCACGCCAGGCTCACTCCTCTCTGGGTTCCCTTTCTGACCATCTGGACATCCCCACATGTGGCCCCCTTACCTTCCCATATTCTGTTTGCTGTCATCCTCCATTAAAATGTCAGCTCCTGGAGGGCAGGGACTAGCTTTCCTTTGGCTTGTATTTTTATCTCCAGTGTGCTACACAGAGCCTGGCCCAGAATAAGTCCTCAAAATCATGGCTATATCTAGCTTTACATCTATCCCTCCATCAATCCATCCCTCCCTCTGTCCATCAATCTAGCTAGCCAGTTTTCATCTGCCTCTCTAACATCCATCTATCCTGTTTGTCTCTTGATCTCTAGCTCCACTTACATATCATCTATATTATTAATAATAATAACCAATATTTACAGGCACTTTACAATTAGTATCTCCTTTGACCCCCACAATAACCCTGGAGAATAGGTACTATTATTATCTTCATTTTATAGTTGAGGAAACTGAGGCAGACAAAGTCACACGGCTAATAAGTGTGTGAGGTGGAATTTGAACTCAGGTCTTTTTGACTCCAGGTCTGGCACTCTATCTGACTGCACCACCTAGCTGCTCTCTTTCTCTGTCTCTCTGTCTCTCTCTCTCTCTCTCTCTCACTCTGCGTCTGTCTGTGTCTCTCTCCCTGTCTCTGTCTCTATGTCTCTGTCTCTCTCTAATTAAAAGTAGAGTCAGGTGCAGTACTCAGACTGCTGACTCCAAGCACTTCTTTTCCTTCCATCACAACACACTGGCCCTGTACTTGGCTGTCAGAAGGAGGCTGGCCAGATGTCTGACCCACATCAGCCAATGCTATGACACATGAAATTGTAATTGGGAGTCCTGCTGGGGTCCAGGGACACACCACGATGGAAAGATAGAATGCATTCCTCAGCTACGTGAACTCTTCTGAAGTCACAGCCAACTGTCAACTCAACTCACAGCCCAGGTTTAGTGTGGGGGGAAAGAGCCGGGATAAATAAAAAATTCTGAGGATCCATTTTGCCAATCCCCAGACCGTGGTCCTGCCTCCACCCAGCTGAGGTGCACAAGACCTGGGCCCAGAGCACCTGTCCCCTCAGCCAAACTCCCAATAGCAGGCCACTGCATTACCAGACATAAAGGAGAGCCACTTGGAGTGGGGGTGGGAGGGGCAGTGGGTTATCTCTTCAGGGGTCTGTAAAAGGTACATGAAAAGAGGATGGCTGCTAACTCAATGCATGAACTTGGGTCCCCTCTAAGCCATATCCTCTTCTGTCATCTCGAAGGTCCCTCCCAGCTCTGACATTCCATGTTCCAGGTTTCTGCCCAGTGCTGCTAATTCTAGACTCCAAGGATCCTGCCAAGCTTTGACATTCCATGCTCTGAGGTACCCTCCCACTTGGGATATATACTCCACTCCAGGACTCTGGGTGTCACAAGGAATGTGTGCCTTTTCCTGGAGGAGGGATGAATCAGGAGAAGCTGCCACCCTAGGGACACTCTAGTACAGGATTCCCTGGAGGGCCGGGCAGGGTGTTGGGGGTGGGCGGAAGAGGAGGAGTGTGAGAGAAGCATGCAGACTGCCTACATCAGGGAGTGTGTTTCTCTTTGTCACCACTTCCTGTGTTTACATTGTCTTCCCTGTTAGGACCTAAGCCAGCTACTCCCCATCCAACAGATCTCCTCTGTCTCAATTCCTGGCACCCAGTGAAAAGCTAGGCCCCATCTCAGGCAGTGCCACGGAAAGGGCACAGGAAGGAGATGCACAAAGATCCAGGTTTTCATCCTGGCTTGATCACTAGCAGTGACGTGGCTAAGGCCTTGAACCTGTGTAGGCCCCGGGTTCCACACTTGAAGAAGCCGAAGGGTGGACTGGGCTAGATCACCTTGAAGGTCCCTTCTGGTTCTAATTCAGTGACCCCAGGACTTCTCTGAAGGGTCTGTTTTCTCCTCTATTAAATGGAAGGGTGCAGAGATATTGTACAGGGTCCCTTTGGGTGACATGACTTTCCAGCTCAATCTTATCTCAGGTCATTTGTAGACCCCTGAAGGCCAGTACACCTCAGCTAGAAGCCACTCTATCTGAGGTCCTTACTGAACAATGCAATCATAAACCCTGGAAATATCCCTTGGCTCTACTACCAGACCACATCTCTGCCGGTAGCCCAGGAAGTCAAGGGGGTTTCCAAACCAGGTGCTCCAGATACCGTGTGGACGGTAAATAACTGCTCACATTTTCACAAGGTTCCCAAAGTATCTTCCTCCTAACAACTTTCTGAGGCAAGCAGAAAAAGCCCTTCCCAGTCCCCATGGCCCCATTAGTGATTCACCTCATCTATCCACTCATCCAAGATCTCTAGGAACCAGCCTGGCTGCGGGAACTGAAAAGGTACAGCATAAAATCCACTCTTTGCCTTTCTCCAATAAAACGAAATTGATCCAAAGCCTGGAATCCTAGATATTGCTTCACCATTTGCTGGTGCTGACCCCCAGAGAATCTCACCATCCTTACCTTTATAGTCCCCAAGCCCCTAAAATCCTGCTTCATTCTCATTTTGGAGATGAAACACCTCCTGGAATTCCGAAGGTACTGGTGAGTTCATCTGAATGGCCACGGCCCCACCCTATTCCAACATCTCTGATCTCCTTCCAGAGCCATAGCCCCCATTGCAGGAAGGCAGGTACAGCACACAACACACCCAGACACCCAGAACCCACATCGGTGCTTCTTTGCCATGACTTGTGGGGGATCTGAAAGAGTGATAGTCTTAAGGACAGAGACACCTACAGTGGTGTGTGATTTGTCACAGGTCATGGAACTAGGATGAACATCCAGGTCTGTTGGTGTATGGAGAAGTAGAAAGCGCATAAGACCTTGGTGCACAAAACACAGAATTACAGAGGAGGCCACAGACGGGATTCCATCAGCCCAAGATCCTGCAGCTACTCTGCATGGCCCATGGGAAGGATTTAACAAATACTTCTTCATTGATTACTGGCTTGTTTTGGAGCTAAATTCTGGGACTAAAATCCCTAGTACCCAGAGTTAGAACACGTAGGACCTTGAGGGCCTTCAGGATCTAATCTATACCCTCCAAAATGAGGTATTGGATTAAATCAGGGATTCCTAATTTGGGGCCCACAAACTTCTGTTTTTATGACTTTATAGCAATTTCAATGTAATTGGTTGCCTTTGTCAAACTCTGTATTTTATTGTGTGCATTTAAAATCATTATTCTGAGAAGGGGTCTGGGGTCTAGGACACCAATAAGGTAAAGAACTCTTGTATTACATCATCTTTGAGGTCCCTGTTCCTTCCTACTCTTAATTCGATGATTTTTCAAGCAGATAAACATTTTTTTCTTTAAATTTAATTGAGAGAAGAACCAAAGGTGAAGTGTGAGCCCTGCTGAACTCTAGGTAAGCCACATTTCAGTTTACTTGAAATCTTAACAGCAGCCTCAGCAACCATCTAGCGAGTCTAAGCTCTTCATTTTACAGATAAGGAAAGTGAAGTACAGAAAAAAGAAAGCATTTTCCAAGGTCACACAGATGTTTAGGGACAGAAATGGAGATGACCTAGATGTGCTGACTAAAAGGAAATAATATAAAGATTTGGATTTGCCCAGTAGTGAAATCCTAGGATTTAGCCTCAGAGGGCCTGGTTTCCAATCCACACTCTGCTACTCATCTGCTGTGTGTGCAACCTGAAACAAGCCCTTTCTCAGTCTCAATGTGTTCACCTCCTTTTGAAAGTGCACCAGTAGAAGGTGTTTACTCACTTGGGAGTTTCTCATACCCAAGGAATCAGACATCTGGTACCTATCCCTGCTTCTATTATTATTATCCAAATACAATGAGTTGTAGCCATAGAAAAAGGATGCATATTCTTTTGGCTTTCTCATCTTTTAGGCTTTTGTTGAAATCTGAAGACACTGTCTTTGTGGAAGCAGAGATTTAGAGTTGGAAGGGACCTAAGAAGCATTAAGATGAACCCCCTTCTTTTACAGAGGAGGAAACTGAGTCACATAGCTGGTAAGGTCCCGAGGCAAGATTCAAATCCAGGTCTTCCTGACCCCAAGCCCAGCACTCTCTCCAATATATTACCTAGCTGCCTCTCAGAGAATGCACCCTACCAAATTTCTCATACATCTCCACAACACCTCCACTAGAAAAGCAACCTTGCCCCAGGCCACCATGGTAAGAATGAGGAAGCAGGGAACACCTTACCTTTCCTCGTCCTTGAAGATGAACTTTCGAAGCTTGAGGTCCCGAAGGACCAGTCCCCCATCATGACAGTGAGCTACAGCAGATGCAATCTGATAGAACAGTTTGGCTGCTTCCTCCTCCTTTAGCTTCTTGCAGGTTCGCACAAAGGAATGCATGTCCCCATAGCTCCGTTCAAAGAAAACATATGCCTTGGTCTCCCCAAGAAGGATTTCGGTGATCTGGTTGATGTTGTTGTGCGCAGGTAGGCAGAAGCAGGGAGCCAGAGACTCCTGATAGCAGCTGACATCAAACACCTGAGGAGAAGCAGAAGCAGGATTGCAGAGGGTCAGGGCCTGGCTGAGCTGGCTGGCTCAAAGAAAGAATGTCAGAGCAGGAAGGGACCTTACAACACAAAATATCTGACATGTGAGGACTCTGAAAACAGGGAACAGAAACTAACAGGACCAGAAGGATCCCTAAAGGACATACCAGAGAATATCTGAGTTGGGATGGGAAACTTTAGAACATGGAATATCTGAGCTGAGAGGGATCTTAGAACAGAGAACAGACAGTAGCACCTTACAACACAGAATGTCAAAGCTGAGGAGAGACCCAAGAACATAAAAAACAGAATGTTAGAGCTGGCACACTCTTTGAACACAGAACATCAGAGTGGGGAAGGACCTTAGACACACCAAAAAATGTTCTAACTAGGAACAACCTTGGGAAACACACTAAAACCAAACAAAGAATGTTGGCATGGGATGGGGCATCACACATATGTAGAATGTTGGCATTGGATGGGGCTTCACAGATATGTAGGATGTTGGCATTGGATGGGGCATCACAGATATGTAGGATGTTGGCATTAGATGGGGCATCACAGATATGTAGGATGTTGGCTCTGGTTGGCACATCACAAATGTATAGTCTGACCCCCTCATTTTATAAAGAATGAGACCAATGCCCAGAGAAGTAGAGAAATAGCTGGGCTAAGTTCACCCTGAGTTAAGCATGGGGGCCAGGACCACAAGTGTGATCTTGTATCTCTTAGATCCAATTACATTTTCTAGACAATTCATTTCCTTAAAACAGTTAGACAGTGACTCCCTCGTGCAAAGCCCTGAGCTAGATATGGAAGGGTTAGTAAGATGAGGAAGGCCCAAGAAGGTTTCAGTATAGCAGGAGAGGAAGACCTATGTACAAATAGCCAGAATCCACAGAATATGTCTGAGACATACAAAGGCTGGCTGTAAGAGTTCTGAGGCACAAGAAATCAATGCCGTTTATTTTTAGGGAGTGGGGGATGGTAGAAGGTTTTATGAGGAGATATCATTGAAGCTGGATCTTTAAAAATGGGTAGGATCTCAACAGGTAGAGAGACAGGAAAGCAGGGAATTCCAGGCCCAACTGCCTTAATGAAACCACAGCAGAGTGATTTCCTGTCTCTTTTTCTTACTAGCTGGTAAATCACAGGCATTTGTGAGCTAATCAAATGCCCCCAAAGCACCAGGAATTGGAGCCCCATCTAACAGGGACCCAGACTGCAAAACGTGGTGGAAGCCCAGCCTATTGTCTCCAAGTCCTTGAATCTACCATGTGACTGAAAAACAGCGCCAGGAATGAAGGTTAGCGATGTCATTCATGTGAGAGCTTGTGAAGGAGAAAGAGGCAGACACAAAGTGTGGGCGGAACCATTACTTAGAAAGCAGCGTGGCTCCTTCTCTAAACAATGCACTTCATATTATCAATTAATGCCCATTCAGGACTTGGGGAGTGTATCAGCTACCAACCACAGTCGTCAGCTCTGAGTTCCTGCTTGATACATAATGAAATTCTCTGGGCATTTTAAGGTTATTTCCTAGGACTATAGATAATAAGCTCATAGATTCAGAGCTAGAAGGGATGTGGGAGGCATCCAATCCAAAACCCTCATTTTTCATGAGGAAACGAGAGGTGAAATGACTTGTTTAAGGTCAAACAGGATGTAAGGGTCAGAGCCAGGATTTCATCCCAGGTTATAAGATCACACATTTACAGCTGGAAGGGACTCCCGAGTCCAACCAATCTACTCATTTTTCAGATGAGAAAACTGAGGCTTATTGAGGGGAGGTGACTTTTGTGAAGTCACACAGGCAATAAATAGAGAAACCATGATCAGATCCGTGGTTGAACAAGGCTCTGGGACAAGTCAAGGTCACCCGGCTCGCGTACAGGGGGTAAGGCTGCGGCACATCTTCACTGTGGGTGAATGAGCTCTAATAAATGTATCTCCCGAAAGCCATCCAGCCACCACAGCTGCCACCGAGAATTTAAGACTGAACAGCACATCAGTATCGCTCCCATGACCACAAATCACACAGGGAGACCACCAAGTGCTGCCCTCAGAGCTGTGCCCTCAGAGCTCTGGCTTCCGAGGCTGGAGCAATTAAGGTTAGGAAATGTCTGAGTCAACTGGAACACCCAGGAAGGGACAGCAGAAACTGGGGTAAGCCTCACAGATTCCTCGGAGAAGGCTCCCAGGTCTGCCATGGCAGATGGAACCAGCCAGCAACAGAGGGTGTGTTAGAGAAGAGCAAATTCGGAGCCAGCATTTATCTGTTTGACATCACTAATTGCATTTGATAACAATTTACTATCTATTTCTTAGAGGCAGGATGCTTTTTTATTTTTTTTTTAAATCAGTGATTTTCAGAGATGATTTTCTGGAAATATTCAGCTAACGTGGGGCCTTGGAACATGAAATGGGGAAGTAGACAATGCACTAAATTTGATCACCAGAAGACCTAGGGTTCAAATCCAACGTCTGCCACTCTGACCTAGGGCCAGTTACCACTGTCTCTCTAAGCCTCAGTTTCCTTCTCTAGAGCTCACATGAAGGGGTAGGATGAGAAGACTTATAGGATCATAGATTTAGAGTCAAAATGACCACATAGATCAATGGTTCCTTTCATCCTTATATCACAGATGAGAAACCTGAGGCCCGTACAGGTAGGTGACATGCTACCATGACCCAGGTAAGTAGCAGGTGTAGGATTCAAACTCAGGCCCTTTGACTCTCTCCATTGTAATACCAGAGCTGGAAGAGGCCTTAGAACACAGGCACTGGGGCTCTCCAGGATCTGAACAACCAAGTCACAAAGCAGCCAAGGACAATGGGAAAACTGGCTGTCCACAGCTGGGCTCCAATCCTGGATCAGCCACTTAGGCAGGGGACAAATGAGGAAGATGCTTATTGGATTCTACCCTTGAATCCTCTGGACCTAGCAAGATCACTCACACAGACAGAAGGTCAGGAGGACCTGGGCTTGACTCCCCCTCCCCTCTCAGATCTTCCTTAGTTTGGCCTTTCAGGGCCTCAACTGTCTTATTTGTAAAATCAATAACAGCCTCGACCTCACAGGATGCAAAGAGATGATTAATACGTGAAGTTGGCTGTAAACCTAGGAGATTAAGTGTCAGCTCTTGTTATGAGAGTAAATGCTCAATCAGTGTTTGTGGAACTGGATGAGGTCAAAAAGTAAGTGGGGGATAGAGGGAGAGTGACTTTGGCAGGCAGCCCTCAGCCCCGTCTCCCAGCTGTCCCTTCCACTGTCCTTTGCTGTTTCCTTTCATCTGACAAGGCCAACACAGCCTATTGTTTTTCCTCCTCAGGGCAGGAATCCCTCCTGGCAGGAGATAGATTTCCTAAAATCAAAGATGGAAGCATTGGCTAGTCCAGCAGGAAAGGGAAGGGTCGTGGTCCAAGATGACAGACAAGTTCAAAAAACAGAGCAGCTCCTTCCATCTCATAAAATGAGAAAGAGCCAAATTTTTATTAAGGGAAATAACTCCACTTATGAGTTTACATTGCCAATCAATCCCCCTCTATCCCCCAAAGAGGAAACCCAGCCCAGCATTTGGTAAGTCTGGTTTCTTCATTTGGGGACTTGAATTGTAGAGAGTGACCAATGACATCTCTCTAAATGCTGGAGCCCAGAGGGACCATTCAGGCCACTGAACCCACTTGTTTTATAGAGGCAGAACCTGAGGTCCAGAGGAGGGAAGTCACAGGGTCATAGATTCAGACAAGAGACAGCTCTAAGAAGCCATCTTAAGTCCCTTCTATGTACACAAGGCATTCCAGGCTCTGCCTCTTGGAATCCCTGGCTTACCTCAAGGCTCAGCCGAACTACTACCTCCTACAGGAAGGTGGACCTTATCATCCCACTTGCTAAGGCCCTCCCACCAGAAATTACTTTCCGTATTTTTTATATCAGGCTTACATTTAATTTTTCTGAGTCCTACTGTTTTCCCTTAATATAAGGTAAGCTCCCTGTGGACAGAGACTGGTTTGTTTCTTGTTTTTGTATCATCTCAAAATGCCTAGGATGTAGCAAAGAGGGTGCTGTCCTTGCTACCTCACAGCACAAACCAGGCCTTCCTTCCCCAGGTTCCAAATGTAGGCCTCTTTCTGCTCTCCGCACTTCATGAAGGGTGAATTATTTAGTGTCTAATCATTTCTTCCTAGAGAGGTACTATATAACATAAGAGACAGAGGCTGGGGCTTCGAGTCAGAAAGTTTGGGGTTCAAGAACTATTCCTGAGACACACTATTAGAAATCTGTATCAGTGAAAGGAGCTTCCCTCGGTGCTGAAATACTATATCAAAAAGAAGAGTGGGGCGGGGGGGGGGGAACCTCCTGACAAATAAAGATGCTAGCTATTTTTCCAGCACCTTAATTATATCTAGTGTTTGAAATGAATTGTAATTCTCCAGTAAATGACAGATCAGAAAGAAGAACCCCTTAAGAGAATCTGCATTTTTGGTCTCAGAATGACTTTCTTGGACAGTGGTCTCTTACAGAGGCCTTAAAGGATCAAAGATTTGCAGCTGGAAGAGATCTAAGATATTATCTAGCATAACTCCTTGTCTTATAAACGGAGAAACTGAGGCCCAGTTAAGTGATTCAATAAACATAACACAGGGAGCAAGTTACAAAGATTAGTTCCCAACCCAGGCCCTCTGACCCCAGATCCAGACAATGAGATGGAGCTATAGATAGAGAACTAGTCCTAGAGTCAGGAGGATCTGAATTAAAATTTGACCTCTGACTTATACTAGCTGTCTGACCTTGGGCAAGTCACTTAACCTGTTTGCCTCAGTTTCCTCAAATGCAAATAGGGGGTAAAAACAGCACCTACTTCCCAAGGTTGTTGTGAGGATCAAATGAGATAATATTTGCAAAGTGCTTGGCATACAGTAGGCACTTAATAAATGCTTATTTCCTTCCTTCCTCTTTCTGATGCTGCCTCTTAAACAGGGTTGATAATTCACTTGTCCCCTGCCATCACCACATCAGTATCACTGCTACACCTATCCCTTGTGACAATCAGCTGACCTGTATTGAAAAGCTTTTGTTCTCTAGTCAAGAGTAGCAGGTAGAAAGAATGCCGACTTGAAGGAGCCCAGGCTCCTGGGATGATATTTCCAGGCAGTTCATGGCTTTCTCTTGGCATTCCTCTTAAAGCCTGGGCTGGAGCAGCCCTGCATCTGCCTTTAGCCTGTGCTCGCCTAAGCATCATTGTCTGGAAGCAGGTAGTAGGTGAAAACATGCCAGCCGGCTTGGGCTAAACAGCAACACCAGTCCTGTCCTCACGGGGGCGTGAAGGAGCCCTTTAGTTGGTGAGGGGTTCATAGAGGCTGAGCAATCACAAGTCACAGACTGAGTGGATTGTTAGGACTCAGAGCAACGGAAGGGCACAGGTTTACACAGTCAGCAGTGAGTGACTGAATTCAAAGGAAGAGCAGAAAAGGCTGCCACGGTGGGAAGGGCCTGGACTGCCAGCTTGGGCCTAGCTGCCAGACTCTGCCAGGACTTAGTTCAGTTACCTTAGACAAGCAAGCACCTTCCTGGCTCCAGCCTCAGCTTCCTTATTCGCAAAAAAAAAACCCAACAATGTCTGGAAGGGGTGGGGGTAGAAGATCATGAAGGCTCCTTCTAGCTTTGAGCCAGCAACGTGGTCAGCTCTGGTTTGCAACAAAGGACTCTCACACAGAACTTTCCTTGGGAGCCTGGCACTCAGGAAAGCAATCCCAATTCTGCTGAAAAATATGAATAAGGCCCTTTGGAAATGCAGCAAAAGGAGGGCAGCCAGGTTGAAATTTCAGCTTCATAGGACCTGACCATCTCTAGGGCTACCAGTGCCGTCCATTGGCCCAAGACTTCTGGACACTGCCTCTTGGGCTCAACACTCAGGGGAGCTAACCGAGTGAATGTGGAGATCCCAACATCCTGTAAGCCCCTGAAAGGATTCAGAGCAATTATGTGACCTCTAAGATTCTTTCCAGCTCCTAAGGGGGAAGGGGGGTGGGTCAAGGCTCAGCTCACTCAGAAGACAGATAGGAAGAAATCCCCCATCTTTTCCCTGAGGTTAGAGCCTCAAAGATGGTGGGAGGAGGCCTCTAAATCCTAACTCTGCAATAAAACCTGCCCAAACATTCCAGATCCAGCTGGGGGGAGGGAGGGGCAGACAATCCACACATTCTGATGAATCAAAAACCCTTCCAGAAAGCAGGAGTGATATGTCCAATGACTTGGGAGTCAGAAGACCTGGTTCCAACAGTTTCTACCTCTTCCAAGGCCTGTGCCCTTGGCCAAGTTATTGCTTCCCCTTGCACCTCAGTTTCCCTTTCTATAAAAAATAGGGGAAATGACACGCTAATAGTCTTGGTAGCTTCTGGAATCATTTTGAGAAAAAGCTCTTTTACAAGCTGCCAAAGGCTACCTTAAGCATTGCATCTGGAGGAGGGATGTGCTCATCTCCCTAGTTTTCCAGTGTTAAATGCCCAGACTTCATTCCTGGTCCAAACCGAGCAGTTATAAAAAATCCAAGGTTGGACCACGATGAAATGCTGATGCTGGCCAACTGCTGGGCAGCAGGTTAATCCAGGCTGAGTCTATTTCTGCAGATTTTGTATTTTCCAGGACTACTGGGGGACACACTCACATGCACACACACACACACACACACACACACACACACACTCCAGTCCTCATTCGGGGTCAAAACCAAACAGCAGAGATGACATCTTCCCCCTCCTCCACCAAGCTGAAAGCCAGACCTGTTCATTCTTTCACCGGCTGTGCCCATGCTGTGGCTTTCCACTAACTTCCCTTTAAACCTTAAAGGGAGCCTGGTAGAATTGGCACCACTGGTAAAGGCAGGGGAGGGAACAGAAGGAGGGGGGCTGAGATGGGAAAGAAAGGGAGGGCGGGAGGCAGTGTGCAGGTGGCAGCGGCAGCCTCGGCCTCTTCCTAAACCGAGGTGTGCCTGGGGCTTTTATCCCTTCCCCATTGTGAGAAGGGGCCTGGTAGGGAAGGAGGGAGGGCCCCGGACAAGCCAGGAGCCAGACCTCCAGGTTCCTTTTCAAAGCCTGATTCCAAACAAAGCTCTCCCACCGGTACTGCTACAGGAGACTGAGAGGAAAGCCCCAAGCCAGACCCTTGGGCAAAAACCTTCTCCAGCTCTGTGCCACAGTTTCCCCATCTGTAAAATGAGCCGTATTGGCCCAGAGAGTTATCTAAGGACCCTTCCAACTCTGACATGGTGTGATTCTAGAAGCATTGTATTAAAATGAGTAGGGGATTCCCTCCTCTGTGGAGGCTGGGGGGAGGGGGGAAGGGGTTCGAGAGACTGGAGAGGGGGTGGAAGGTTGTCTTCCAGGCTGTGTCCTGCAGCAGACGTGCGTTCGCACTTTTTCAGTAAAAGCCTTCCTGAGTCTGGACATTCGGTCCCTCCGGCCTCTCTTCTCTACCCAGGGCTCCCTCCTCAGAGCGACTCTGCCCGGAACGCCCCCGGTATAGAGACTGTCCTATTGTCTGAAGTGGCCAGGAAACTTCCGAGCTAGTCCTACGTTAAAATAATTATAACAATCATCATAATCATAAAATTAAAATAGGCACCAGGGGATTTCCTCCCAGCCCTAGAGTTTGGCCGTGGGAGTGTGCGGGTCTCTTTCCTTTAAAAGCACAGCAAGGGGGGAAGAAGGTGTTTTGGGGGGCAAGGGGTAAGTTTTACCTTGCACACAAGCTCTTCCCCACTGTGCAGATGCACAGCCCGAAAAACGTGGTCTCCTTCCAGAGGTTCCAGCAATAAATATTTCCCGATGCAGGAAACGCAATGCGACAAGTTGGGAGCCTCCGGCGGGCTCGGGGAGCCGAGGTTGGGGCTGAAGCTCTGGCTGGGTTCGGTGGACCTCAGGGACGACAGCTCTTCAAAATCCTGGGTTTTGGTCCGCGGTCTCCCATAGCGTGAGATTGTGATTGGGGTGGATCTTTGTATGTTCATGAGGGTGGCGATCACACGCAAACAACAAAACCCGGTGGGGACGGGTTACAATCGCTGGCGAGTCCGGCTTCAGGCGCCTTTGTGTTAGAGATTAAAAAAGGGGTGGGGGGGGAAGCGAGAGGAGAGGAGAGAAGAAGAGAGGGAAGGGGAGGGGGCTGCGTGCAGGAAGAGTTAGGAAATACGAGGGGCAAAGAAAGAGGCGGATAGGTTGGGCACCTTCGCCGCCGGGAAAGCGGGTTCTGGGAGCACTTTCTCCGCAGGCGGGCGGGTCGGCGAGCGGCCCCTTTTGTTCCCAGCACGGAACGCCGCCGCCGCCGCCGCCGCTGCGGGCGATGGACTGAAACCGCCGTTCGAACGCTGATTTGTTTTTTAATGCTTCCAAACGTAAGCGGAGAGGGAAACAAAGTAGCCGGCTTCAGAATGCAACGAACTGCAATGTTCGACTGCCTCTGGGCAGCCCGGGGGGGAGGCTTCCGAAGCCAGGAAAGAGAGCCCGAGCTGCGGCAGTGGCCGGAGGGCGGGATCGCACCGAGCTAGCGGGGTTCGAGGCCGTGCGGTCAGCGGGCCCAGGGTCCAGGCTGCCCGAGGACCGTATTTAAAAAAAGAAGGAAGGAAGGAAGAAAAGTCAAAGCCCAAACAGCGTGGGAAGCAAAAAGAAAGCTGCAGCCTGCGGGGCTTCTCAACTCCGAGCACAGCATACAGGATCCGTGGGTCCCCCTCCTCCTTTTTTCTTTTTTTTTTTTTTTTGGTGGGGGGCGTGGGGAGGCGAGGAGAGAAGTTGTCTACGTTTTGACTGTAGATGGCGTCTTCACCTTTTCCCAGCGAGCGAAGGCTTCCCTCCAACGCTCCACCAACTAGCGAGGGAGCATTGAACTTGGGGCAGGCGGACAGACAGACTGGCGGGCGGGCGGACAGACTAACAGACAGACCGGCGGGCGGGCGCACAGCGCAGCCAACAAAAGCAGCTTCCGAAGCGGCGCCTGGAGGCGAGCCTGGCGGCCCAGCCCACTCGTGGAGCGCGCAGCCCGGAGCGTCCTCGGCCGGAGAAGGAGAGCTTTGGGGTCAGGGGAGGCTCATGCCTCTCCAGCTCCGGTCCCTGCAGCTGCCGCCTCTCCTGCTCTCCTCAACTCCCCGGGGCGAGTCTGGAAGAGGCGGGGGCTCTCCGTGTGCTCTTGTGCCGGCGCGAGACTCCTAGAGGCCCCTCCAGGGCTCTCAGCCCGGTGCCCGCACACACCCTTAGCGTGGGGTGGAAGGGAAGGGACAGAAGGCTGTCCCACTCCAAGTCCCCACTTCTCAGCTCCGGCCCAGATGGCTCGTCTTCCCGAGCAGGTCTCGCCCCGCTCTGGAGCTCTAGCTCTCTATGTCTCTTCTCTGCCTGTCCAGAGAGAGGATTGCCTTGCCTATCTGCCGCGGTGCGGGTCCGGGACTCTTTTCTTGTTCCCCCTCTCCAGAGACCAAGGCGGAAATTCTCGGGGGGAGGGCAATGGTGGTGGTGGGGGGTCTCAACAGTTTGAAAAAAAGCAGGCGAGAGGCCCGGCTGGGACTCTGCTAGGGGTGGGGGTTGAGGCAGCTCAGTTCGGAGAGAAGCGAGGGGGCACCCACAGTGCCTGGGGCCGAGCCCTAGTCAGGAAGCCTGCATCGCCGCCACGGTCCGTATAATAGCTTTTTACGTGGCCGGGGATCTCTGGTCTGAGTGAGTGTGTGTGTGTGTGTGTGTGTGTGTGTGTGTGTGTGTGTGTGTGTGCGTGAGAGAGAGAGAGAGGGAGAGAGAGAGAGAGAGAGAGAGAGAGAGAGAGAGAGAGAGAGAGAGAGAGAGAGAGAGAGAGAGAGAGAGAGAGAGAGAGAGAGAGAGAGGCTGAGACTGTGTGAGGGAGGCTGTGCACGCGCCGGTGTGAGCCCCGCTGTAAGCGCGCACCCGGCAGTCTGGCTCGGCCTCCCCACCGGGGGCTCCCCAGTCAATGTCACCAGCACGGCCCGCCCCCCGCCCCAGCCGCTCCGCGGGGCTTCCCAGGCATAAGAGGGCTGGCCCGGGCCCCGCCCCGCCCCCAGCCGCTCGCTGTTCATTGAGCCACTCGCCCGTCAATCAGTACCAAGAAGGGGGGAATGCCACTCCGCGCTTGGGTTGCCGCCGCCTGCTTGAGCTCTGGCTGGGGGACCCTGACCGGCAGCATAGGGTCAGCCCATAGAGGTATCCTTCCGCGGCCGGATTTGCGAGGGTCAGAGAAGGGGCCGCTGGGGATGCAGCGAGGCACACGTGCCCAGCCCCGCGGTCTAGCGGGCGGGCGGCGCTGCCCGGACGTCTGCCACTGCAGCCGAGGCCAGCCAAGGGGCCTGGCCAGCAGCAGTCTGCTGACCCCCTTTCCATCCACCGCTTTCTTTCCTTCCCGCCTTTCCTTTACTAATCACCTTTTCGGGGTCTGCCCACCTGCCCTGCACCCACCCAGCGGGCGTGCACGTGTGCTCCCTTCCTACTAGTCCCCCCCACAGACGCATCTGGCCAGATGTGGCAGTGACCAGCCCAGTGAGGGGTGGGGTGGGCGTGGGGACCGGCTTTATTTGTTCTTGAGGAAGGAGAGAGAATAGAGTCTAGGGCTCTTTGCATATTGGCACGCGCCCCCCACCCCACCGCCCAGCGCTGTGTTGTTGCAAAGACCTGGGCTCTTCTTTGTCATTTCTTTGTCGTTTTCTTCCCCTTCAAAGAAGAAATCATATTTTCTAGGCAGCTTAGATCGAGAAAACTTACAGCCCAGTCCTTCCCTGTTTAATTTAGGAAGGAGTTTTGCTTCGGAGCACAGTTGAAGCAGCGGCTTCAAACCTTGGAGGAGAAAAAAAGTAAGCAGAACGTTTGCATTACACACAGAAGCCCCGGAATGGGTGCAGCCCCTGCCCCTTACCCCAGAGGCTTAGACTACGTGCGTCGAACACTGTGTGGGTGTCACAGAATTAAAGTCATTAATAGGCAGGTGGTATTCTGATCCTGCTCAGCTCCAGCCAGATGTTAGGCTAGGGAAACCCAGCCGCTCATGCAAACGTGCCATATTAAGTGGCCACTAGGTATGCTAAAATGCAGCCTGGAATAGTGGACAGTCAGAAAGACTGAGAATATTACAGATAGTGCTTTACAAATTGGATCCTCAGAACAACCCTAGGAGGTAGGTGTTATTATCATCCTCTTTCTACAGATGGTGAAAGGGAGGCAGGCAGGTTAATTGTCTTCCCCAGGATCACATCTAGTAAGCAGCTGAGGCTACATTTGAACTTGGGTGTTTAGGACTCCAAGTCAATCATTGGTTCCATTGTGCCACCTGCTACTGCTTTGTGGCCAGAATCATTTGGCCAAGGTCATACAAGGAAAAGCATCCTTCTGGGATTCACCTACAACTGCTGATTCCAATCCTAGGCCTTTTTTCACCAGGCAACCAACTCTGGACTAGATTATTTAGATTTCTTTTGGCCTTGTATTTTTCACAAAGCACCATCATTCCCATCTTAGGGATTGTGAAGCAGAGACTCAATGAGCTGTAAAAGTACCTTTCTCCCAAGGCTGAACAGTTCATAGAAGCATAGATCTGGAGCTGGAAGGACGTTGCAGTTCATCTCTTCTGACCTTTTTGGACCACCAAGGGGATGTGACTTACTCAAGAGTACCTGTTAGCCATAGAGCTAACTTTCAAACCCAGATCATCAGACTCCAAAGCCCTTACTCATCATGCCAGATGATGGCTCCTCCCTATTTAAGTGTCTGAGCTGAGATGTGACAAGAATAATTCACCAAGGTCCCTAACCTTCCTTCTTCCCTCTTTTCCTTCCTTCTTTCCTTTCTTCTTTCCTCCTTTCCTTCCTTCCTTCCTTCCCTCCTTCCTCTCTTACCTAAGGTCCTTTTAGAATCAGAGAAGTAAAGGCCTTGAGGCTGGTAAGCTTTTCCCACCCACACTGGCTCCCTCTCCCCCAGAAGCGGATGGCTCTGTCCTATCTGAAAAGATGAAGAAGCCCCCTTTCAAGGACAGAGGTGATTGGAAAGTGGGATCCAAAGCCCAATATTTTCTGAAAAGTGCTGGGCTCCCTCCAGCCCAAAATGACCTGAGCTGCCCCAAGAGGCTGTTACAAACTGCCGAGGGGCTGGGAGGTCTGCAGGAACTGGGCTTAGGACAGTGTTTCAAATCCAGACAGACAATTCCTAGCCAGGTAACCCATTCGAAGGTGAGCTCCTTGAGAGAAGGGACCTTGTTTTTGCCTTTTTATTATTATCAACCAGCACTCAGCACAGAGCCTAGAACACAGGGAGCTCTCCATAAATGTTGAGTGACTGACTGACCACAGAAGCCATCTTGCTTCTGGGACCTTGTGCAGACTAAGTCAAATGATGCCTGCCTGTATCACTGACCCCAAGGGGTGGTCATGGGGAGGAAGCTTTGGAAACCTTGAAGGTTAGAGAAAAGTGGCATTATTATCCATAAGAAAGCTACCAGCATCAAAATGATTTTCTCCTGAACCGGATCTTTGCTCCCCTCCACCAAATAAAAGACAAAGACAGAGACAGATGAAATACAGAGAAACAGACAGAGTGAGGTCCCTCCCAGCTCCATCTGAATCCAAGACCCTATAATTGAGTCGATCCATACATGAAAGGGATTCCCACTATAACATACCTGGGAGATTTTAAAAGGGGCAACCTAGCTCCTTCCACTTGGGGGCAGCTCTCTTTAAGAAGTTTTTTTCTCATATCACAGCTAACTGGGCTCTTTACACCTTCCCCGAACTGCTTCTGGCTCTGCCCCCTGGGGCCAAGCAGAAAGAGGCTGAGCCCTGCCCCACGTGACAGTACCGCTACTTGAGCACAGCTATGCTGCCTTTCCTCCTCCCCCGCAGTGGCAGTCGTCTCTTCTCCGGGATCCGAATGCCCAGTGGTATGTGAATGTTATGAAGAGGTGCTATGTAATGGAGAACAAGGAATACAGGGATTTCCCATATTAACTTGGGAAAGCCTATAGGACCCGATGCAACCAGAACCATTGACCCAGTGACCACAATGCAAAGTAAAACGTCCCTAAGAGGCAGTGGAATTCAGCTTAATGTAATGACGAATCTTGATTCCAGACCAGTGATGAAACCCATTTCTCTCTCTAGAGGTCGTAGGTTCCAGGTGTGGGATTCTGTATATACTGCCAAGGTCGATGTGTAGACTTACTCACTTTGCTGTTTCCCTTCGTAATTCAGAAAGGTGATAAGAGGTATAGGGGTAATTGGAAAGTGGCAATTGTTTGTGTGAAACAAAACATCAATAAAATATTTTACAAATCAATTTATTTTCATGAGGAAAAATCTATTTTATTTCCCTTTTACCATCCCTACTCTCATTTTAAAGAAAAGAAAAACACAACCTTCATAACAAGTAGGCATAGTCAGGCAAAACAACTGTCTTCACTGACTGTATCCAAAAAGATATATATTCAACCTGGATAGAAGGAAGGAAGGAAGGAAGGAAGGAAGGAAGGAAGGAAGGAAGGAAGGAAGGAAGGAAGGAAGGAAGGAAGGAAGGAAGGAAGGAAGGAGGGAGGGATGGGGGAGGGAGGAAGGAAGGGGGGAGGGACTTATTAAGTACCTGTTGTTGTCAAGCACTGTGCTTATCATCCCATCTGATTCTCATAACAACCCTGGGAGGTAGGTGCTTTTATTATCCCCATTTTACAGATGAGGAAACTGATACAAATGGTGATTAGATGACTTGCCTGAGGATCACACAGCTAGTAAGACACAGTTAATAAGTGTCTCCATCCAGATTTCAACTCAAGTCTTCATGATTTCAAGCCTGTACTCTATCCATTGCACCATCTAGAAGATTGGACAACATGACCACCAAAGTATCATCCAGAAGAGTTGAGGATTTCATAGAATTTTACAGGATTTTGAAGCTGGGACATCACTAATTGTCTCATTTTATGGGTGAACCAATTGAACCCATGAGAGAGGAGAAATAACTTGCTTGAGGTCACCCAGGTATTAAAGAGTAGAACCAGCACTTTAGTCAGGTCTGCTGACTCCAAAATCATACTAATTGATTCCAAGTCCACGCAAATCTATACTATATGGTTCTATAGAGAGATTCTGCTCATTGTATCTCATATGAAACTGACTCTCACAACCATATCCCACCACGCACCATGGCCACCCACCTCTGTTCCCATGTCTGTGGGTAGCAGTTTAGCCCTTCTTTAGCCTGTTGGTGAATCTGGGCTCCCATCCATGTGGCATTCCCCACTTCTACAGATGTCCCTCCAGCATCCTAATCTAGTGTTTCATCCTGACGTGGAGGTGACATTGTTCTTTTTTGAAAAATGTGATTATTTTTTTCAATTATCAAGTATTTATTCTTTTCTCCCTCCCATTTACCCTCCCCTAATGAGTTGGGGGAGGGGAACAAAATTATTGTAGCAAACATGAAGATTACCTAGTCAAGGGTCTTATACTGGCCCTGGGTGATGATGATTTCTTAAAGTTTCATCCAGAAGAATCTTGGCTATGGAAGCTCCTGCCTCTTTCCCCAACCCCAACTTAGACTTTGAGTACAACGGATGGTGAGCAGAGAATGTGGGGCCAAGTATGGAGACTCTCAGTCAAGTATGCTGATGGCCATTTCCAACCACCATTTTATGGCAGAACATAGGCATAGACACAGTCTTTGTTCTGACTCTTTCCTCCCAGGTTGGCCACCAGATGATCAACGCTTTGGCCATTACAACCACCAAAAACTGAAGAGGTCCTAATTCCAAGGTTGCTGTTGGCATTTGAAGTCATGGTGTCACAGTGACTGGAAGAAAGGGCAAAGGGTTCTAAGAATCCACTATCTCCATGGTAGTCTTTAAGCAGAGGTTGAATGGCTTCTCTTTTGGCTTGTGGTAGAAATTCCTTTTGGGGTATGGGTTGAACCAGCCAAATAATCAGTATGTATTTATTAAATTCCTGCTCTGTAGAACACTGTGCTAAGTATTAGGGACACAAAAACCAGTAATGAGCTCAAAATCTATCTAGGGAAATAATAATAATGTTTATAGAGCACCTACTGTGTGCCAGGCACTGTGATACCTTGCAAATATTATCTCATTTGATCCCCATAACAACTCCGTGAAATGGGTGCTTTTATTGTTCCCATTTGATAGCTGGAGAGACTGATACACACAGAAGTTAAGTTACTTGCCCAAGGTCACTACAAATATCTTCCTGACTCCAGGCCCAGTATTCCACCTAGCTTCCCTGATATATGCAAATATAAAGGAATTCAGGTGGCAAAGGTACTGGGAACTGGAGGGATTCAGAAAGCCCTCTGATAATACTACTGCTACTTGGGCTGAGCTTAGAAGGGAGACAGAGATTCTGAGAGAAAGAAGTGGGGAGGATGTTTATTTCAGAAACTGAAGATAGTGCAAAAAGACACATCGGGACATTGATCAGCCTGTGTAAGGAACGGCAAGAAGACAGTTCTGGCTGGATCACAAAACCTACGCGTGGAGTTAAACCTAATTAGACTTAAAAGTCCATTTCAAGGCAGATAGTGAAGGGCTGCAAATATCACACAAAGAATTGCTTTTGTTCCTAGAGGCACAAGGGAGCCACTGGAATGAACTGAAGAAGGAGTCATGAGGTCAGAGGACTCTCACTTGATGGCTGTTAAAGTCAATTCTGCTACTGCAATGCAGCTATTCTGGAATTCTGTTATTTGAACCCTCTCCAACTACCTGATAATTATTTGTACTTAATCTTTTCATATCCATTAGGTATATATGAACATATGGATATACATGTATGTGTGTATATTTACATATGCAGATATGTATACCTAAAACATGCACATATGTGAGCACATCTATCTATATCATCTATGTCTATGTAAATATCTATGTCTATCTCTATCAGTATCTATGTCTACAATAATATCTATGTCTATATGAATACCAATATCTATATCTATAACAATATCTTTGTTTATATCTATATAGATATCCATGTCTATATCTATGTCTATGTTTATATCAATATCTATGTCTATATGAATACCAATATCTATATCTACAACAATATCTTTGTTTATATCTATATAGATATCCATGTCTATATCTATGTCTATGTTTATATCAATATCTATGTCTTTAACAATATTTGTCTACATCAGTATCAATATTTATGTCTATATCTATATCAACATCCATGTTTCTATCATGTCTATATCTTGTCTATGTCTGTATCAACATCTATATCTATTTCTATTTCAATATCTCTGTCTATATCTGTACCAATATCTATGTCTGTGTCTATATCAATATCTATGTTTATAACATGTCTCTGTCTTGTCTATGTCTATGTCAACATCTATTGCTATATCAATATCTATGTTTATATCGATATCTACGTTCATATCTGTATAGATATCTATGTCTATGTGTCTATGTCCATATCTATATCAACATGTGTGTTTATATCATGTCTATATTTTGTCTGTGTTTATGTCAATATCTATGTCTATATCAAAATCTATATTTATGCTTCTTTCAATATCAATATCCTTGTCTCCCCCATTAGAATGTTAAGCTCCATATGCATAGGGATTGTTTCATGCTTTCTTTGTACAGGGAACTTCATCACCTTTCCCAGCAAACAGCAGGTGCTGAGTAAATCATGTTTGTGGATTAATTGGACTATACTCACCTGGGTCCATGTTGTATCTACACATCCCACCACCCAGAGAAATGTAGGGCACTGAGTGCCCTTAAACGCGGCACAACACAGAGTCTGGCACAGAGCAGGTGCCTGATGTTTTCGCAATGTAATTAAATCAACAGTTTAGTGGAGGTTAAAGGAACAGCAAACATCTTGTTGCATAGAGGAAAGAGAGCTTAAAATTGGACTTAAAATTGGAAAGCCCTGAGTTTGAATCTGGCCTCAGACATTTACTTTGTACTTCTGAGCACATCTCGTCACCTGTTGGCCAGGTTCCTCATGTGGATATGGGCACAGTAGTTGTACTTGTGCCTATCTCACCAGGCTATTGTGAAGATCGTAAGTCCAGAGCCAGAAGGCATTACTGTATAGATGAAGGAACTAAGGTCCAGGGAGAAGTGACTTGCTGAGTGTTTGAGCCATGATTGAGGCTTGGGTTTTCGTGCCTCCAAGTCCTTCATGCACTCCCCCCACCCTGGACAGAATGAGATAATCTATGGAAAAGTGCTTTGCAGATGTGAAGCTGATTTTCGATGTGAGTCATCGCTCCCGTCATCAGCTGCCTTGGAGCGCTCTGGATGACACACAAAAGATCACTATGAAGGTAAAGGCAGCTCACATCCCCCCGGTGAGTACAGACAGAATGCAGACTTCCTACACCATATTTAACAGGGACCCCCAGCCAAGGCACCCTGGACTTTGGTTCTCAGCCACTTCAATAAAAATCAGGAGTGTAGGGGAAGACATATGGGAAAATACGGAGAAAGATTAGGAAACAGAAAAGACCACAAGAGTGTATGGACAGCTCAGAACCCTCAGGTCTGAGTATCATGAATACTTCCTTCAAGACAAGGCAGAAGGCTCTATGCCTGGCAATATCACACGCACACGCACACACACACACGCATGCAGAGCTGATGGTGTCTCAGTCCAGAAATGGTTGATTACTGATGTGAGAGTCATTAGCAAATTGATTATCTTTGCAGAGTCAGACCCCTTATAGCTGAACAAAATAGTCCTGGTACAGTCTGATCTAGGTGGAGTACTCTGACTGTTAGCTCCAGGCTCTGGGACACTCTACCTCTTTGAAGTCAGGCTGAGGTCACAGGAATACTTTGGCAGCCTTCCTGAAGCCCTCTTCTGTCTATTCAGCTGTATATTAAAATGTCCTGGACAAAGCTGTTTTTTTGACAAGTTATGGACTGACCCTTAGTGTTCTCCACACATGGCTGCCTGAACCAGACTATTCCCTGAAAGTCTTAACCCTTTCAGCTCTAGAATCCTAGCCTTGAGATCATGATGTCCCTATTGGCTGATAGCTGCTATAGCTGACACATTTGGGCAGGCTCATTCATCAAGCATCGTGGATTGATTCACCACTGGTATCGACACCCAGACTACAACCTTATACTTGGGACAGCAGAACTATACAGGGAGCCAGTGAAGTGGAGATGAAGACATTTAGGGAGGAGCTGCACAGAAAGGCTCAAACCTTGTCTCCTGGGAGTGAAGCCATCACATCTGGGAAATCTACCCAGGGTACTATAACATAAGAGCGTAAGATGGAGAGATAGTGGCAGTCAGTCCATTTATTAAGCACCTACTAAGTACCAGGCACCGTATTAAGCACCAGGGATTAAAAATAAGTCAAAAGACATCAGCCGCTCTCAAGGAATTCACAGTCTAATTGGGGAAACTACATGCGAGCACCTATGTGATAGGAATGTCTAGACCAAGTCAGGAAACGCAGACGTGAAAGCCAGCAGTGCTGGGATGGCAGGAGCAGAGAAACTTCGAAGTTCCTGAACCAGACCTCCTGGGTCCAACAATGGAACTCTTGGACCACGTATGATCGAAAGGGGAGGAGCAGAAGGAGACAAGGCCATGATGTGGAGGAGCATCCTGAATCTCACCCTTCACCTGCAATGTGACCTGCAATGGACCGCGCAGGTCTGAGGAGAGAGGTCATCTTTCTATTGCCTCCAAGTGCTTCTTCCTAATAGAAAACATCAGCCTCGGGACAGCTGTATAAGTCTGCATAGATCCCTAAGGAAGGTATATCTCATGAGAGACTGAGCTATTTGAGTCTTTAGCAGTCCCAAGGAGAAACGTCATGCCTCTTTAGGGACTCAGGAATGGGTCATTTTACACTCTTTGATGGGGTAAATAAAATATCTCTATATTCAATGGTTTGTCAGCTCGGGCATTTGCATGGGAACAAAGGGTCGTTTTAATTTTTTCTATAAACACTTAGACATGAACCCAATTCTGCTGTGCCTAAAGGAAATTCCAGTGGAGGGAGCACAAGCCCAGAGACTATTAAGAAGGGACCCCTTTTACCCTAAGATTAAAATAAACCCCCGTAAAACTCGACCTTTGGTTCTGAGGCACCACCTTTGATTTTCACCATTTCTTGAAGAAGTTTAGCAGTTTGAAAGGATTATCCACAAGAAGAAAGGGAAAGAGTCCAGGAATGACCTCAGCTTGAGTGACTAATACTGTCACTATTAGGTCATTTGGTCAGTGGAGGGGATTATTGGTGGGGGGTGAGAGGGGAGAAGGAAGCCCATCATTTTGCAGAAGAAAACTGAGGTGCAGAGAGGTGATGTAATTTAGGCCGTTTCACACAGGGAGTTAGGGGTAACACTTTTTTAATGTTTCATTTTATTTTTTGTAAATTTTAAATTTTATTTTAAACTTCAATACAAAACTCAGGCCTGGTGCTCTATCCACCGCACCACCTAACTGCACTTCTTAGCCCACAGGACATGTTTAATGGTTTGCTTTCCTTCAATTGCTCATTCATTCATTCATTCATTCATTCATTCATTCATCCACAGTCTAGTGTAGTAGAATAATAGAAAATGATAAAATAGTAGAAAAAAAACCTGAAGAATATGTCCAGCTAATCAGAGTGGTGAGAATGGATGTAGCTTCTAGGAAGACTATATACAGTAGGATACATTTAGGGGAAAGGATGTTTTGGTCAGCTTGTTAGACCCTTTGAAAACCATAAACTCCCAGATAGTTTTAGATCTTGGAGATCATTTGGTCCTTCCTTTTACAGAAGAGGAAACTGAGGCCCTGGAGGCGGGAGCAGAAAGAGTGATTGATCAGGGTCAGGCAGGTAGTGATGGTGGTTCTGGGAGTTAAGTGCAGGCCCAAGGGTGCTGTGACTGCACCATACGGCTTCCCCAAAGACAAGAGGATGGCTGTCCTTCCTCATCTACTCATCTATACCGTGTTTAAGAAGAGAATGGTGTTCATTGGTCACTGCTGCCTAATGCCAAGGGGACAAGGAAACAGCACACCTAAGTTCTAGCCTACTGTCCATCACTTCCTGACTATGTGACCTTGGCCAAGTTAATTCATCTTTCTGGGCCCCATTTACCTCATCTGTAACCTGAAAAGATAACACCTAACTCCCTGAAGGAAAGGGTTAGACCAGTAATCTCTGAGCTAGCTCTGAGGTCTTATTAGAGAATATCTGCTATTTATGTAGCATTTTCAAGTTTGTGGATAGAGAGCCAGCCCTGGAGACAGAAGGGCCTGAGTTCCAATCCAGTCTCAAACATTTGCTAGCTGTGTGGCCCTGGGCAAGTCACTTCACCCTGTTCACCTCAGTTTCCTCATCTTTAAAATGAGCTGGAGAAGGAAATGGTGAAGCGCTCCAGTATCTGCCAAGAAAACCTCCAGTGGGGTCCCAGAGTCAGACAGGACTGAAATGACTGAACACCAACAATTGTGGTTTGAAAACCAGTTTGCGCACAGCGTCTCATCTGAGCCTCTCAGTGACCCGGGGAAGTAAGGATTACAGGTATTACAGAATCATACAGTTTCATGGAGTAAGTGCTTAATCAACATGTTACTACTTAATTATTCATTCACGCGTGTTATCATTCATGCATACATACAGTTAGAGTCGGAAAGGGCTTAGAGGCCCAGGTTGGTTCAAACTGTATTTGAGTAAGAATCCTCACCACTACAGCCCCCCTCTAGAGGCTTGAATACCTCCAGTGATAAGGAGCTCACCACCTACTCAGGGGGATGGCTTTAAATGTTAGGAAACTTCTTCACCTGAAGGCTTACTTGTCCTCTTTGCTGGTTCTTTACCTTCGTAGCTCCTGCTTCTGCCCTTTGGGGCCTGGTAGAACAAACCTAATCCCCTTGGCACAGAAAAATCAGAGATTCCAGGCCAGCAGGGATCTTAGTAAGCACATCTTTCATTATTCTCATTTTACAGAGAAGAAAACAGTGGTGCAGAGAAGTGGCGCATCCGAGGCCCCATCACACACGGAGTGAATGTTTTTAATGTTTCTTTTTCTTTTCTTCGTAAATTTGTAAATTTGTAAATTTTATTTTAAACTTAAATGCAAAATGGGAAAAGGAAAAAAAAGTTGCCATGTACACAGCAAAAAATAAGAGAGGATTTATTATGAAACTATAAATTTCCATTTCAAGAAAATCTGTATAGTAAATACTACGCATTGTTTTCAAAGCTGCCCAGCTTTGCTTCTGTTATGGATTTTCTTTCATCCTCAGCTATGCACTTTTAACTTTTTCCCTCCTTCTCCCCTGCCCCCCATCCTAAAGAAGGCTACAATTAAACATATATATAGAGAGAGATAGATATAGATATCTCATATATATATATATAGATATATATATATAGATATATATATACACACACACACACACACATATACATAGAGATATGCACACATAGATATCTATGAACATACACATTCAGACACATACATGTAAGACCATACTACACTTACCTCCTCTTATCATGTGTTTCTCTGAAGATGGATAGCATCTTCCTTCATAAGTCCAAGTCTTGCCATGTTTTGCTAAATCAACAGCTCATTGTTTCCTACACTACAGCAGTGTTCTGACCCAATCACATCCTATCTGAGAGACTGTCAACGAATTTCCCCCCAATTTTCTGCATTCCTTCTATTCTTGGCTATATTGGTTTTATTTAAACAAGAACATTTTAATTTAAAATAATCAAAAGTATACATTTTACATGTGAACAATGCTCTCACTTTATAGTATAGTTTAAGGTCTGAAACTGCTGAATCTGCTTCCTTTACATCTTTTTCCTGCCCCCACCCTGGTTTCTTTGAAGTTCCTGACCTTTAGTTCTTCCAAGTGAACTTTGCTATTATTTTTTCTAACTCACTAAGATAATTTTTTAGTAATTTAATAAGGATGGTAATGAATACATAGGTTAGTTAGGTAAAATTGTCACTTTTGTATTATGTTGTCTTTTCCTACCCATGAACAAAAAATATTATTTCAGTTATTTAGTTCTGACTTAATTTGTATAAAAAATGTTTTGTCTTTATGTTCATATAGTTTCTGTGTATGTTTTGACAGGTGTACTCTCAGATATTTTATACTGTCCAGTTATTTTAAAGGGCCTAACGCAATATTGAATAAAATTGCTGACACATAGTATAGTTTCCCTATTTTGCTCTTGTATTAAATATATTTTAGCTTTAACTTTGTCTGAAATCATGATTATTACCCGTTGTTGTCTTTTACATAATAAATTCTTCTCCAATCCTTTATTTTATCTTTCTGTGTATCTCTCATTTTTATAGCATTTTCTGAAAGCAGCACATTGTTGAATTCAAATTTTTAATCTTGGTGTCAGCTTCTGTTTTATGGGTAAGTTAATCTCATTCACATTTTAAGATATAATGCTATAATTGCTTGTTTGTATTTTACTTCTTCCTGTTTTTCCTTACAATCCTTCTCACCCTGGTCCTATCCCTCCTCACTCCTCAGCTTTACTTCTACTGGTTACCTGGCCCTCCCGTTCCTTAGCCTACCCATCCCTCCAGGAGTTCCTCCCTTGTCCCCTTTCCCCACCCTATCCCTTTGCCCTCTTATTTCTTTCTCAAGTTAGAAGACTTTTACAGCCTTCTGGATGTATATGTTGTTCCCTCTTTATCCCGTTCCCATGAGAGTACAGTTCCAGCACTACTCATCCTCCCCCGCTAGCTTCCTCTGCATCAGTTTTTCCTTTTGTACCTCATTTGTATGAGATGAGATAATTACTCCTTTTAATTTCTCCCTGCACAGTTTTATTGTTTTAGAACCACCCCATCATACACAGCTCAGCCCAAGCCTTTCTGTCAAACTGCCCAAAGAATGACAGTCATGAGAGTATTGATAACATTTTCACACATACGAACAATTTGGCCTTACTGAGTGCCTTATAGTTGGTCTTTAATGTTTACCTTATATTTCTCCAGGATGTTATATGTTGATTTTTCCCTTAAGTTCTGCTGTTTTTGTCACAAATACTTTAAAGTCTTCCAGTTTGTTAAATGTCCTTTTTTTTCTTCATTCAAGATTACACTTAACTTTGCTGGGTAAGTTACCCTTGGCCGTAACCCTATCTCTTTTGTTCTGGAATACAATATTCCAAGAGCTACAGTCCTTCAATGTAGTAGCTTCTAGGTATTTTGTTATCCTTGTTTTAGCTCTATGATATTTAAATTGTTTTTTTTCTTTGTTGTTGCTTCCAATATTTTCTCCTTAGCCTGGAAGCTTTGAAACTTCCCACAAGTTTTGCTCCTGGGATCACTTTCAGATAGTGATAGGTAGATTTTTTTTTCTATTTCTATTTTACCTCCTTATTCTAGAACTTCAGGGCAATTTTCCTTGATAACTTCTTATGATACTGTGTCATTCTTTTTTATCCTAATTTTCAGGTAGTCTGACTATTCTTACGTGATTCCTCCTTTCAGTTGTTTTTCTGATAAGATGTTTCATATTCTCGTCTATTTTTTTTCATTCTTTTGATTTTGTTTTATTGTTTCTTGGTGTCTTAGAACATCATTACCTTCCCCTCGTTCAGTTCTAGTTTTCAAGGAATTACTTTCTTCCTTCAGTTTTTGATTCTTTATTTCAAGTCGGTTGGCTTTCTCTTCATAATTTTCTTGGATTGCTCTTTTTTGTTTTCTAATTTTCTCCCTCAACCTCTTATTTGATTTTTAAAGTCTTTTTTAAAGTTCTTCTGAAAACTCATTTTGTGCTTGGGCCTATTTGATGTTTCTCTTTGAAAAAGAAGTGGCTCCATTATCTTCCTCTGAATATAAACACAGACCCTTTCTATCCCCATAGTAGCTGTCTATAGTTAGGTTCTTTCTCCTTTGCTTACTCATTTTTTTTTTTGCTTGTGTTATTTTTGTTCTTAGCAGCTGTTAGTGCAATCAGGTTGTACTCCTGAGGTGTGGGGAGTGGTGCCTCACCCCTCAGGACCTTCTTACTGTTATTTTCTAAGGTCTATCTTGTGGGCCAGACTTGGGCTCTCCCCTCCACTCCTGAGCCACGGCTAGCCCCAGTCACACTGTCCCACAAATGGTCTTGCTCTCTGCGGTCCCTCCAGTGGATACAAACTACAGCTGTCCTCTCTGCCCTGGAACTGAAACCAGGGACTGTGCTCTCCTGCAGGTGCCCACAGCCAGCAGGGTCCCAGACCCCAGTCCTGCGCCCACCCAGTATGTGCTAGCTCCTTCTCCCTGCAGCCACAACCTGTGCGTCTGCTCAGCCCAGCTGTGCTTGGCATCTCTCTGCAGTAAAAGGTTCTTCAGTCTTCTCCTACTCGGCCAGCAGACCCCCACACTGTCCAGGAGATGAAAGTTTCTAAGGCTGAGACTGCCTCCCCGCCCAGCTACCCCCAGGACTTGTTTGTTGATTCTGCAGGGTCAGTCTGGAGGTATTTGTACTTCACTCAGGCTGAACCTCTGCCCCTGCAGGTCCATCTTTCCTGGGGTCTTCTCAAGTTCTCTTAGGAAAACAACTGCTTTACCCCAAGTTTATTTCTGCTGCTCTGAGGCAATGTTCTGCCTTTTTTTTTTTTGGAGGAACTTTGAAGAGCCAAAAGTTTTCTGACCTACTCTGCCCTCTTCCCAGAATCCTCCAGTGCCTATTATGTCCCCTTTAAGTCATTTCTTCTCCAGGTTAAGTATCACCAGCTATTTTATCTGATCCATACATGCCTTGATTCAAACCCTGCCTCTGGCACTTGTGGGCTATGATCACATTCACAGAGACTGACTGATGGATCTGCTGAGTATCACAAGATGATACAGCATCTCACTCGGTTTTATGGCAGGAGGACTGAATCACTTGATAAGACAGGTGAGCCTCAATTTCCTCTTCTACAAATTGGGCACAACAAGTCTGTTATTTCTATCTCCCAGTGTCCCTTTGAGGCTCCAAAGTAATGTGCCATCATGGAGTCTGGGTTCCTGAGGGCCAACTCCTTCCTCCAGCCCTAGTACAACGTGCTCATTCGCTTGCCCCATATACCAACCCTGGTCATTTCCAGCATCTCTCATACCCATCTTCTTCTCTCCACCCATGCAGCCACTAGCCTGGTGCAGGACCTCATTGTCTCTCACCTAGACTACTACATTCACCTCCTGACTGGGTCTCTGTGCCTAGGCTCTTCCTGCTCCAATCCACCCTCCACTCAGCCCCCAGAGTGATCAGCCCCCACACCCACTCAGAGACACTGCCTCCCTGTTACCTCTAACATCAAATACAATCCCCTTTGTTGAGCCTTAAAAGGCCATCACCACTGGCCCCTCCCTATCTTTTCATGTTCTAATACTTCATTCTCCTTCCAGTAGATCGAGATGCGTGGCCCTGTTTACTGTTGGTTGGACATGACTTGGCATCTCCTACCTTTGCTCTCAATGACCCTTATGCCTGGAATTGTCTGCCCTGTCCCATTTGTCCCTCACTAGGCCTCCTCTCCTTTATAATTCCTCTTAAATCCTACCTTTTGCAAGAGGACTTTCTCCCCTCCCCCAGGGTTTCCAGATCACTTTCTGTCTGCTCAGTTATATCTTGTATGAATCCTGTTATTTACATGGTGTCTCTCCCATTTAGAATGTTAGCCCCTTGAGGCCAATTTTCCTTTCCCTTTGTTTCTCAAGTCCTTAGTACAGCACTCGATACTACAGGCTTCATAAATGCTTCGTTGACTGACCGACTGAATTTGTACTCAGTGGGCCCCAAACCGGGGTTACTGGAGTGAAGAGAAGAGCCCTGTTTTGTTCAAACATTTCCTTCTGCTCTGTGGCCACCTCTTTAATGACTCTCTGACTTCCGACGACGCCATTTCCCAACTGCAATGCCTCTATTGTGCTTGCAGAAGCTGGCTAATTTGATTTGCCTTCTGTCTCCACAACAAACTCTTGGTGTTGCAATGATGGTCCCCTGCTACCTTGACCAGGGGGTTTAAAGTCACGACCGGGGCAAAAAAGACTATTCCTAAATTCAGAAATCAGCTACTAGGAACCTCAGCGCAAGGACAAGAGCTCTTCAGTGTCATCAGAGATGAGCTATATCTGAAAATCAACGTTAGAGCTATTTCTCCGGTATGAGCCTGGACTCTGGCCCCCTGCCCTCGTCAGCACCGTTTTGGTTCTCATTTCACCCTAAAACATTCGCTTCTCCCCTGGACCTCTCTCAGGGCCAAGGACTTTCTGCCCAGTTCTTTTATTTTGGCCTCTTCTGACTGCAGTTACTATTCTCACAGGTATCTCCCCAAACTATCGCAGTCTGCCCCAGTTTCAGAGTTGGGGGGATGTTGGAAGCCTTCTGATCCAACTCATACCTGAGGAAAAAACGCTTTCTTTTAGCTATATGACAAACAATCACCCAACTTATTCTTCTTTTTTTCTTTTAAGGCAATTGGGGTTAAGTGACTTGCCCAAGGTCACACAGCTAGTAAGTGTCTAGTGTTTGGTCTGAGGCCAGATTTGAACTCAGGTTCTCCTGACTTCAGGGCTGGTGCTCTATCCACTGTGCCATCTATTATCAATAACAGTAATAATGATAACGGTAATAATTATTATAAAAACTCTTCCCCTGATATCCCTTTAAAACCTGAAGATAGCTATTGGGTTGATCAATGAATACGCATTCATTAATCATTTATTATGTGCCCTGTGCTAAGTGGCTCCCAAGTCTTTGCTTCTCTAAGCAACATCACCCTTGTCCCGACCCACCACTGCCATCACCATGGCCTCCCGCATCCCCCCTGGATACTACCCAGCTTCTCAGGGTCCTTCCTAGACTGTGGTGCACAGAACAGAACACAGTCTACCAGATGACGTCTCACCAGGTTGAATAAGAACAATAGTATGATTAAACAAGTTATTACATCCACAGTCTTAGTGTCAGTTTTTGGAATGTAAAATGGACATTAATAGAATTGGAAATGATCCTAACAAGGGTAGGGTACTGTGGCTTAATCATCTTGGTATGGAGATCATGAGTTACTAACCACACTTTGTTAAGGCGAAAGGTAAAGGAACACACATTCGTTAAGTGCCTACTCTGTAACAGGTACAATGCTAAGCAAACATTACAAACATTTCAGTTTGACCCTCACCACAACTCTATGAGGTAAGTAAACTGAGGCAGACAAAGGTTAAGGGACTTGCCCAGGATCACACAGCTAAGTGAAGGCAGATTTGAACCCAGGTCTTCCTGACTCTAGGCTCAGTGCTCTGTCCCACTGCCCCACATAGCTAGATACCTCATCTAGCCAAAGATGATCCTTATCTAGTGCTCTCTTAAAGTTATGTTCTCTTTCCACATGGGTTCCACCCGGTAAATGGAGGCACTGATTCTCAAACCCTGGATTAGAAGCAAGCACAATTATTTTTTCAGGGTATATTTTTTTAAGGAGATGGCATAGGAAGGAGATAATGGATGCAGTTAGGAGGTTGGGAGCAGTGGGATCTTATTCAGCATGCGGACACTTTAGCCACTGGAAGCCAAGTCTTGCAAGTTTCCTCTCTGCTTCTTCACGCCTCTCCTTGAGGACAGGGGAATTTTTTTTTTTAGTTTTGTCTCTTGTATCTCCAAAGTCTTGTGCATTATTGTTTTTGATCTTGTTGCTGAAGTGACTTTGTAGCTGTGGGAACTCCTGGCATGGACAATCCCTCTACAGATACAGATGGGCATCTCATCTATAACTTGGAGTTTCTGAGGATTGTCAAGGGCACTGAAAGGGTAAGTGACTTTCTCATGGTTATTCAGTCAGGCAACTTCAGAGGCAGGACTTAAACCAAGATTTTCATGACCCTAAGACTCATTTTCTCTCTAATATGTACGCCATGTAGCTTCTAGCTCTGCACATAGTAGGTGCAGAATTTAATTACATTTCAATGTGTCTGACTCGGGATGATGGAAAGGCTCTGAAGCAGCTTCAGGGTTCTCAGCCCAGCTCTGCCACTAGTGGCTGAGTGACCTTGGGCAGGGCTCAGCCTCCAAGCCAGGGTTCTGGCAAAGAGTCTGGAACTCTCTGGCCTGACTTGCTCTGACTCTCAGAAAACACAGTCTTTGTTCTCAGGCTTTGGAACTCTCCCAGGTTTCTTGACAACCCCAGGTAAAGGCCGGGCCCTGCTTATGAATAAAACACTTGAACGGTTTTCCCCCTGCTGAGTTCCTCCCAGGGACGATTGCTCAATATGGTACAGCTGCTCATGAGAAATAAAAACAGACATTCTGTATCCGACTTACAATACAATATTGAATTTCCCTAATGAGATTGAGCTGCTCTCTTGGACTGAGTCAATTTCAACAGGCTGCCTGAGGTTTCGATCTTAATTTCCAGTGGGTGTAACAGGAAGTAGGAGTGTAAAAAACATATATCTATATCTATCTCTATGTATATTACTAATGCTATTGCTATTTAAAAAAAAATATTTGGCCAAGATGGTTAAGATATGATTCAGTCCTTGTTCATCAAACTGCTAAATATTACTCAATAGGGGTAGTCACCATATGGCATCACAGAGCTGACATGGCGCTTTGGTGCAAAATATGTCATTGGAAGAAGATGTTTCCATCTTGAAAGTCTTGTGGGGGGCATGGCCAGATTACCGCTGCATGCAACTTGGGCTAGCCAGGTCCTGTGCAAAGAAAAGGGTGCACCTACAGGCCGTGGGAAACTGGCTTGTCCTTGCATGCACTATCTGATGCTGATGGGAAATCTCAGCAAAGATGGTCGAGTGGGCAGGGTTGAGTATCCGGACACAGATTTCATCTCTGAAGGAGGCTCCAGCTGGGAAAGTCTCTATGACTGGAGCCCATGACTAAGAGGAATTCAATTACCTTAGAAACAAATGAAACACAGTTTGGGTGACTCAGTTCATTCATCTTCTTGGCTTGGGGTGCTGTGCTCAAGCAGATGGAATCCCCATTTCTGACTGAGGAGGAGAATACTGTGGAGAAGAACAGGACTCAAAAGTAGATAGATCCTATGTGGCTTGAAAGAGACTCAACCCGGAGGAAAGGATCCCCCCACTATGTCCCTCGGAAGCACCATCAGAGTCATTGTCATCGCTGTCCTCATCTTCAACATCATCCACCGCCATTATCATCATCCTCATGGAACCTCAGAGCTGGGAGGGACCTCAAAGGCCATCCAACCCTAGCCCTCTCTCCAAGGCATCCTTGCAAGTGGTCCTCTGACCTCCACTTCACAAGCTCTACTTTGAATGACATGGGACTGAAGGAACATACGCCCTCGAGAGGTCTTCAGAGAGATGTTCATGTGTAGTAGAAGGGGCTGGTTCGAGCAAGGAGCGCTTGGACACCAGCACCTTTCCGGCTCTGTCCGGCTCTGACCTTCAGTGACACCTGATGGCCAAGCCATTTCGTGTTGCTCCCTTTTGCATACTCTGCTTTCCAGCCAAGCTGACCTCTTGCCCATTCGTCACCCCTAACTTTCCATTTTCACTTGGTTGTCCCCAGTACCTGGAATGCCCTCCTTCTTCACCTGCACCTCGAGAATTCTCAGCTTCTTTCAAACTCAGCTCAAGTAACTGCACCTCCACGATGCCTTTTCTGTTCTCCCAGCTGCCAGCGCACCCCCTCATTCCTCTCCAGGCTGCACTCCAGACCTCCTCTCCTGTTTTCATCCTGAAGCCTCAATCCAGACCTGGAATTCACGCTTTGGAAGGAACATCTGCTTTTGCAGTCTCTCCATCTGATTCCCTGGTTTTTCCCAGAGCTTTCATTTAAGGAGAAACCCAGTCCAGCTACACCTCATTCCTCTCCAGTGCCCCGCCCCCCGAGTTTACCACTATATCCTCAAGTGGGGGACTCTTGTATGTCCTAAGCTCCTTCTCTCACCCCATGGTCTTTTTTTTTTGGTTTGTTTGGTTTTGTTGTTGTTTTGTGGCCAGGCAATGGGGTTAAGTGACTTGCCCAGAGTCACACAGCTAGTAAGTGTTATGTGTCTGAGGCTGGATTTGAACTCAGGTCCTCCTGACTCCAGGGCCAGTGCTCTATCCACTGAGCCACCTCAATGCCCCCCCCCCAGTTTTCTTTGATGTGTTATCTTCTCCCATAACAATCCACACTCTTTGAGGACAAGGACTGTCTTTCTGTCTGTCTTTCATTCCCAGCATCTAGTACGTTGCCTAGCATGCAATAAGCACTCAGTAAATGTGAATGCATTGACTATCCCCTCAGATTGCTTTTGGTATTTGGAATAAATATATACACACATGCAAAAGCATACAAGTCACATTGGAAAACACTTATTAAGCACCTATATACACAATGCACACTCTGTTTGGGATAGAAGATAAGTTCCTCAAGGGTGAGGAATGTTTCTCTTCTGTCTTTGAGCCCAAAGGTGCTTGAACAACACACGAGATAGAGTAGCTATTGAATAAATGTTTGTAGATTGGAGGTATTGGTCACCCACCAACACTGAATGAATTCTTGTTGCCAGTAGGACTTTGTGCTAGGCACTGTACCGTCAGCTTCAATCTCAACATAGAGATCTTCGAATGAGAAATTCAGCCTTCCATAATCTCTGGGCCTTCAGCCCTCTCCTCCAGGGAGTCTTCCCTCATCCTCCACCTTCTCAGCCAGTAATGAACGCGCCTTTCTCACAGGTCAAGATTGTAATGTGATTATTATGTGGTAATATGCGTTCTAGTAACCTGCTTATCTGTTTTATCCCCCATCAAGATTGGGAGTATCATGAGGACAGGGCCCCAGTCTATTTAAAGTCTAGCTGTGCCCTCCCCACAAGAAAGCCTCCTGGTACTCCGTACCGAGTAGGAATAGCGTGATTCAGCAGAAGAACGTCAAGATCTGGACTTGGAGAACCTGGGTGAGAATCCTCACCTCGCTCCCCACTACCCGTCGGACCTTGGGCAATTCCTTAGGCTTCCTGGTCCCCAGTGCCTCCTTCCATAAAATGGGCCCGCCGGACCAGGTGACCCCGGAAGCCTCTTCTAGCTCTTACTATGTGAACCTTCAATACTGTTTGTTGAATTGGATTAAACATTCCAACGTTTGCCATTAAGGTCACCATTGTTGAGGCTGGTCTGTAGCATCTCTAAGTCTCCTTCCAGATGGAAATCCCATTAGCTCAGCCTTGAGTCCCTCATTGCTTACAGTATGGTGGCAGTCTTAATCTTAGAAAGCAGGTAGGTGGTGCCACAGGGGATGCAATGCTGGGTTGGGAGTCAGAAAGACCCAAGTTCAAGTTCAATCTCAGACACTTCCTAGCCATGTCACCCTAGGCAAGTCACTTCACCCTGTTTACCTCAGTTTCTTCATCTGTAAAATGAGCTGGAGAAGGAAATGGCAAGCCAGTTGAGAATCTCTGCCAAGAAAACCCCAAATGGGGTCACAGAAAGTTGCACACAACTGAACAACAAAAAAGCTGACCCTTAGCTCCTCCTCGTACCGCATGCCCAAAGGATCAATAAATATTTATTGATCACCTACACATTGTTCTAGCATTGGGGAATATAAAAATGAAACTGAAGACATCTGCTTCTAATGAACTTACCTTCCGAGTCAATACCAGGCAAAAAATCCTGTCAATCATGCCTTGGCAATATATCTTGCACATCGCCTTTGTCCATTCTCCAAACTAGGTTTTAGTTCTAGTGTTTATCCCAACCCACCTGGAGGATTGACCCAACCTCCTTACCTAGTCTCCCTGAACTCCATTCCCATCCCCACCCCCTCCCTCACAAATAGCTACAGTCACCTTCTCAATGCATACACCCAACCACCCCTGAGTCCACAGAACATTGTCACAACCTCTTAACTGACATTCGAGGCCTTGACCAATCTAGCTCAAATGGAGTTTGCCAGCCTTGTCTCCCCTCCTAGTAGTCCCGATGGTCAAACCGGATGACTCACCATCCTCAGACCGTGCCCTTTAATATATGACTTTCCAGCTTTGTTCAGGCCATCTCCTACACTGGGATGCCTCCTCTCCATCCTGGCCCACTGATATTCAAAGCAGTCTTTAGGGCCTGATATGACTTACCTCTGCCATGAAACCTGGTCACTGACTCAACTCCCCTACCTCAAGCAGAGATGGCCTATGTCTCTGCATTGAAAAGGGATAACTCATACATTCTCTCATTTGAGCCTTGTGATGCCCCCTGATGTGTGGGCTGCTATCATCACCAGGTAGTGTCCACTCCCATTGGCAGGTTGAGTCCCAGACAGGCAGTTAACTGAAGTATCAGGCTCCATGATGGTAAGTGCCCTGAAGGCAGGAGCACAGACTTCTTCCCCTTGGCCCCTCAGAGCAGCTAATCTAAGGCCCTGCCTGTGTGAACACTGGAATAATTGTCTGATGTTGAATGACTGTTAGTCTGCACATGTTCTGTGCTGTCTGACATGAGGTCTGATTGAGGAATTACCTTGTGAATTCATTGACATAATGAGTTCAGGCCAACAGTGAAAAGTCAGGTGGGATGTCAGCTGTCTTCCTTCCCGTCCAATTAAAATCATAAAATAAAAGTGGACGCTCTGATCTCCTCATCAGCCACGCAACATAGGATGCCTTATGGGTGTCAATGGGAAGGGGACAAGGTGGGCCCATATCTACACTGCCACTCCTCCCCCAGTTTTGGATGGGTGTGGGACAGCCAGTCTCAGAGAGGATAGACTTTTTTTTTTCTTAGAGCTAAAATCCGGCTACAAACTGTGAGAGGCTCTTTTCCCCGGTTCCTTCCTTTGCCTCCTAGATGAAGGGGAATCCTCAAAAACCCTCTGTTAGACATGAATCTGCCCACTAGCCCAGGCTCTTGTCTGTGGCTTCCCACACTGCCCTCCCTCAGCCCTGCCTGACTCAGGACTTCTCTTCACATTTCTTCTTAAGAGTCCGTGGGGCAGAGTGGATAAAAGACAAACAAACCACTAGGCAGCATCAGAGGATCTAGGCTCCTATCTTACTTCTGTTACTTATTAGTGGGGCCTTATTAGTAGTCCTGGAACTCAGTTTTTCCATCTGCAGAATGGGAAGAATCCAATCCAATTTAACAAGCACTTCCTAGGTGCAAGCACTCTGCTCAGTAGGCCCAGGGGTTACAAAAAGAAGCATAGAATACTCTCTGTCCTCAAGGAGCTCACATTCTGGGGGCAGGGCGGGGGGGGGGGACATGAACACAGGTAAGTAAATATGAAATACAAGGTGTCCCAAGAAACTTACTGCACTTTGACTTGTGGGGTGCCCTGTATACACAAAGTAAATATGCCGTTTTAAGTGGGGAGAACTTTAACAACTAGGATGTTCAGGAAAGGCCTCCCATGGGAGGAGGACATGAGTGGAGCCTTCAAGGGGTTGAGGAATGCCAAGACCCCTTATCTCATATGCTTGTTTGGAGAAAAGTACTTTGGGCACTGGAAGACTCTTGCTCTCTCCAAATGTGAGTGATGGTCATTACTGCTGGTTAACACAGCCCACTCTTCAAAATGCACAGACTCAAAAGGCCATCTACAAAGGAAGGGTTCTGTCTCTGGTCTAACATGGGAGGCCACCATGGTACATTGGAGAGAACCCTGATCTGAGTCAGAACCTACGTCCAAATCGCATGATCGGAATTTATGACTCGTATGCCCGGGGACAAGTCAGTCAGTCTCTTGAGAAACATTTATTAACATCTTACTGTATGCCAGGCACTGTGCTAAGCAGTGGAGATACAAAGCAAGGTAAAAGCCGGTCTAATAGGAAATCGATTTACTTCCCAGAGCTTCGGTTTCCTTCACCTGTAAAATGAAGGGGGTGGATTAGATGCCTTATGAGGTCTCTTTCAGCTCTATGGTTATGGTCTTATGATAGTGGAGAGTCAGGAGAAACTGGGTCCATATTTTGCCTTCACCATTTATAAAGGAGTGACCCTGGGAAAGGCACTCAACCTCCATGGCCTCAAGTCTCTCTTGCAAAATGGGCATAACAATAGGACCTATCGGACAGAGTTTCTGTAGGGATTAAGTGAGATAATATATCCATGGCACTATTGAAACATCGGCTTATTTTATTCTAATTATCCCCAGAGGCACAAAAGACAGAATCATGGAGCCACCAAACCACTGCCCAGGTCACTGGGTACACACACAATTCAGTGAAAAGGAGGCTATGTGTTCAGGATACACAATCAAAAAACCGAAGCAGGCCTTGTCCTTAAGGAGCTTACATTCTAATGGGAGTCCTCAAAGCCTAAGTTCCGTTCTAAGCTTAGTAGCTGCATGAAGACTTCTGGGACACCCTGTGGTAGCTACATAGGACACACAATCAAATCCACCTTAGAGCAGAAGGCCCTAATGTCTAGCAGAGGGGAGGCAGGAAAGTCCTCCTGTAGATAAGTATGCAAGGAAGCCAGGGATTCCAGGAGGCAGATGTGTGGGAGGAAAGCACTCTAGGCAAAGGGGATGACCCGTGCAACAGCGAGGAGCAGGACATGCAGCGCTCTGTGTGTCGCCCAGGAGGAAGGCCAGGCTGGATGGCCCCTAGAGAGGCCCCTGGAGACTGTTACCTAAGTAGCCTGGAGAGGGAGGGAAGGACCAAGCCAGTGATGGAAGGACCAAGCCAGTGACAGAAGGACTGGTATCTGATCCTAGGGGCAATAGGGGAGACACAGACATTTATTGAGCAGGTGGGTGACACAGGCAGAGCTAAGATCTAGAAAAATCCCTGTGGCAGCAGGGTGGATGATGGCTTGGAGTGGGGAGACACTCAAGGTAGGGAGGCCAGTGGTCTGGAGGAGAGCTAATGAAGGCCTGTCCTAGGGTGGTGGCAGGGCAGGGCAGAGAAGGCATGTGGAGAGAGAAACATGAGATGAATAAGATTTGGGGACCGATTGGAGCTGGAGGGATTCCCTCCTTGCTTCTCCCGGTGTTTGACTAGCTCTGCCTCCTGGGGCTCTGCGCTGCTCCACACGACCCCGGAATGATTGTCCTGCCTGAGCATGACCCCGAAGGAGCAGGGTCTCTGCTGGAAGCTGTGTTTGCATGCATCCCTGCTCCGGGGAGGCAGGCAAATCAGAAGGAAACTCGCCAAGCCACACCCCTAACCACAGCAGCAAGCTCAGCTTCCTTGGGGGTGGGAGAGCAAACAGGTCAGACTGAAAACAGTGAACCTTTGGGGGATTAAGTTGAGTGAGACAAACAGCCAGCTCGCTGCCCCTCCCCACCCTTGGGCTCATTACTCTCTTACATTCGCCACTTGCTGGAATCTTTGCTGCAGGCTTCTCTTCCCATCCATCTTAGCCCTGGGAGCTTGGTGCCAGAACCACCTGCTAATGGTGGTTTGACACAGAAGGTTCTGCTTGTTCTTTGTGCTCAATCTGGACCCCTCCTTCTCAGCTCCAAAGCAGGTCCTGACTCCCGCCCCTTGCCCTCCTTGGATTTGCCTAATCACTGACGCATGGCGGTCTTCACTTGTAGGCGGGAAATACTTCTACTGGTGTGGCCGGGGTAGAAGGAAGGTGAGAGAGGGCTGGACTGGCAGAGGCAGATTAGAGACAGAAGGAGATGGTGATGAAAGGTGGCCTCAGATGCCACTGAGAATGCCATCTGACTACACGTTCTGAGTCTACCGATGATTCTCAGGCTGCCCAGGACCCATGTAGGACTTGCCAGGCAAGAAGAACCAGCAGAGAAGAGACCCTCCCCATTGAGTTCCCCTCCCCCTCTTCCCCAGGGACCCTGGAGCTACTCAGTCTCTAGCCTAGACCCCATTTGGACCAGCCAAGTAGGAAGAACCATTTGGCCTTCCCCCTTACCTTCTTTTCATCAGGGTCACTCGGATGGGGCCTCCGACAAGGAAACGCAACATGGCTGCTCATATCACTGGGATGAGCTGGGGGGTGGGTCACCAACTAAAAGTCAGTCAGTTAATAAATATTTATTAGGAGCATTCTGTGTGTCAGGGGCTATGCTGAGCACTAGAGATACAAGGAAAAAGAAAAGATGACCCTGCTCTCAAGGACCTATTGGGAGACACCACATGCAAGCACCTATGTGCAGACCAGTTGGCAAACTGCAGACACTCAAGAAAAGTCTTCCACTAAGATGGGGGACCCCGTGGCCTGCTCCCTGTGCCCTCCAGACCCCTGGACACTGCCAATGGATGCGTTGATTCAGCATTGGCCCTCTTACCTTTGGCGTCTCTTGGCCTTTACCTTTGCCCCCAAACTGTAAATCTCTAATTAGAGTGTAAGCTCCTTGAAAGCAAATGCTCTCTCTGTCTCTGTCTCTGTCTCTCTTCTCTGTGTGTGTGTCTTTGTCTCTCTGTCTCTGTCTCTCTCTCTCTAACTCTCTCTGTCTCTGTCTCTGTATCTCAGTCTCTGTTTGTCTATCTCTCCTCTCTCTTTCTTTCCCTCTGCTTGTATGCCTTAAATCTAACACAGGTCTGGACACACAGTGTTTAATAAATGCTCACTCATTCCCTTATTCCCTCTGTCTCTGCTCTGAAGATTCCATTCCTAGAGAGGAAGTCAGCTCCTTTCACACTCTGTGTACAAGAGAAACATACAAGTAGATGAAGTAAATAGAAATTTGACCCTCTGGGTTCTCATCTCTGACAAACCAGGATTCCTCATTGGTCAATCACAGCCATGTTATTAAAGCCTGGTGAAGCAAGCGGTTTTATATCATCATCTATTATTCACATCATTCATAGAACTCCTGGTCATGAAATACAATGACTCACATCTGTGCCCCTTGTCCTCCCTCCTGTACTGTAAGCCCAAGCACGGTGAGGACAAGGACCTTCCTATCTCTCTCCACTGCGCCATTCCCAGAATTGGTAGAAATGGTCAATGGGAACTGATCAGTATTCAGTTCCATTCATGAGACGTTATTTAGCCCACATGCTGTCCAAGGCCTTGGGCTGAGTGTGGAGGATGTATAGAAACAAATTTAAATAATCCTGGCCCCCAAGAAGCTGTCACTGTAGCTAGAGAAGACAATACATAAAGTCCAGCTGTAGGGAGGCTGGAAGGCAGTGAAAGTCCAAGGGTGTGGAGACAGCATGGATAACTAGGCCCACAGTCCTTGGATTGTATTAGGAGGCTAGAGGGTGGGAAGGCATAGATGTAGAGCGATACCTGGGAGGAGTACAGTTGGTGATTTCTATTTCTTCTAAGCCCAGTGAGCTGTCAGATACCCTGGATGGGTTTTGAGTGGCTGAAGTAGGGGAGGGAGGGAGGGAGAAATGAAGGGTGGGGGGAGGGCATCCTCAGTGGTAGCAGGTTCTGGGTAGCCTAGAGCCAGGGCAGGAAAGGTAACTGGGAGCTATACCCTAGAGAACTTTAAATGTCTTCTAAAGTATTTTAATAGTCTTATTGAAGATTTTTAATCTAAAATGTAATTTCTATGCCATCACCAACCAGCACATCTCAGACACTGTGATTTGCTGTTATAATCAGTACAAAAAATAACAGATGTCACTGTCCTTTGCTAAAACAACGGAACCAAGATTTGCTGCTCCCCACATCATGCCACCCCTCCCAGGCACCATTTTCTTGCACTAAAATGGAGATTAGAATCTGCTTTCACTACCTTTCAGGGACTGTTTGCTCACCTAATGATTAGTGGCTTTGAAAACGCTCTGAAATGATACATTAAAGCTCATCCCAGGGAAAGGCAGCATTAGCTTTGTTCAGGGACCATGGGCCAATAGGTGCATGAATATTCATGATGAAAAATCGTCACAATCATCATCGTCATCACTTAAGGTGAGGAAGTTGGGCTAATTTATTTCATTTGGACTCAATCATTTTGGAAGAGATAAGTGAGGCTTCAATTTATTCTTCTCCAAGTCCCTGTCCAGGGTAGGAATACCAAAACCACAACACAGAGTATCAGAGCTGAGAGAAACCTTAGAACAGAAAAAGCCAGGGCTGAGCGAGGCCTTAGAACACAAAACAGGGAATATCAGAACTGGAAGAGGCCTCAGGACAAAGAATGTCAGAACTCGTAGGGCTTTAGAACAGGGAATGTCAGAGCTGGGAGGGTCTTTACAACAGGGAGTGACAGAGTTGGAAGGGGCCTTAGAACAGACAATGTCAGAACTAGGAGGGGCCTTAGAACAGAAAACAGAATGTCAGAGCAGAGAGAGGTCTTAGAACATAGAACAGAGAATGTCAAAGCTGGGTGGGGCCTTGGAACAAGGAATGTCAGAGCTGGGAGGGGCCTTAGAACATAAAAGAGAGAATGTCAGAGCCGGGAGGGTTTTTAGAACATAGAACAGAATATCAGATCGGGGAGAGGCCTTACAACACAGGACAATGTCAGCGCTGGGAGGGACTTCAGTCACTACTAGATCAAAACAAGCGGGACAGTATTTCTAGAGACTTGCCAGAGGCTTGAAAGCTATGGAACTTTCCAAGGCCAGGCCTTCTGCCTCCAGCCTGGTGCTCTTTCCCCAATACTGAATACCCTTCACGAGCAGCTGTGCAGGCCAGTGACACCAGAATCCAGAGCGATGCCTCTGACCTGGTGTTTACTGCCATGATTCATTTCTGTCTTCATTCTGGTCGTTTTTGTTTTCAAATGCACTAGCTCTATATTCTTAATGGCCAAATCCTAAATAAAGATAGGAGTGACTAAAGCAAAGCCACCACAGGAAAACTCCTTGGTTTTTATCATATATGATTCACATTGAGGAGGAAATGGTATGCAACGTATTTGAGGCTCCCTGCCTGGCTCCCTCCTTAAGAGGGGGGAAACACTGAATTCCCTGAGGCCTGTTCACCGGAGGACACTCTGCCTTCCCAGAGACCCTGTGGCCATTTGTCTCATAACACTCCCATTTATAACAATGCCTCCGACATGGATGTTAGATTATTCTAGACCCCAGGTAACCTCATAGCAGCATGCATCATTGGGAGCTGTCATTTGTGGTGTGGTAATAGATATTTCTCACTTACTGGTACCCATTTTATTAGTAGCAATGGAGCTGGACATTTCACCCTTTGGTTTGTGACCACATGAGGGCCTCTGGCCATAACCGAGCCATTCTTACTGCCTAATAAAAAGTCTCCTATTCGAATGTGAGCTGGAATTTCCAATCCTGATTCCCATGATGACTTCCCCTTCTGAAAAAGGCAAGACAGGCCCCTAAGGAGCTCTCCATGTGGTCATGTGAGGACATGGCTGTGTTCTCATGAAAGGGGCAGCATAGAGTGAGAGAAGACAGAATTTGCACTTATGGGGTCATAGATTTTCAGCAGAAGGGATCTAGCCTGAAGCCTGCATCACGTGGGAGGAACATGAGCCCAGAGAACCTTCCCGAGATCACAACGGAAGAAAGCTACAGCTGCGTTTGATCTTGTCCTGGGCAGAATCACAGAACCAGGCTCGGTGGCCACTGTGTCCAACCCATTCCCTCCTGGAATACACCAACAAGGGGTGATTCCACCTTTCTGCTTGATACCTCCAGGGAAGGGGATCCTGCCACCTCTCAAGACAGCCCATCGTCCTTTGGGAGGGATTTAACAATGGAAATATCAAGACTAAATTTGCCCTTCCTCCGATTTCCACCAGTTGCTCCTGCTTCTACCCTAGAGGGCCATGGAAAACAAGCTTAACTTCTTTTTCATGTGGCAGCCCTTCAGATACTTGAAGAAAGCCAACTTCTCCTCCCCAAGTCCTCTCTTCTCCAGGCTAAGAATTTTTGGCTCCATCAGCCAATAGTCAGGTGACACGGACTCAAGATTCTCTGCTCTATGTTCCCCAAACTTTTTCATATAAGCCATGCTTCTGCCATCATATACTCCACTCCATCCTGGACATCTCCACTTAAACCTTGCTTCCTGTTACTTATTTTCTGTATGAAATTAGACAATTACCTGCTCCTGTACTGAAAGAATGGGTGGATGTCATGTCAACAAACATTTATTAAGCCTCTACTATTGCCAGAGGGTAACTATGTGGCACAGTGGATAGAGTGTCAGGCCTAGAGTCAGGAAGACCTGAGTTCAAATCCAGCATCAGGCACTACCCCTGTGACCCTGGGCAAGTCACTTAATACTATTTGCCTCAGTTTCCTCATTTGTAAGATGATCTGGAGAAGGAAATGGCACACCACTTCAGTATCTCTGCCAAGAAAACCACACATAGGGTCATGAAGAGTTGGACGCAAATGAAACAACTAAACAACCACCAAACTATGTGTCAGGCACTGTGCTGAGTGCTGAAGATGATAAGATTCCAGAAGCACTATCAGTCATATCTGAAAGACTGTGGAGAACTGGGCAGGAATGTGATCCAAAAGGTGAGAGAATGCGACCTGCGGACTGGAGACCCATTGGCTTGACTGTGATTCCTGGCAAGACCCAAGACTACGAAGGAGACATTTAACCTATGACTAGAAAAGGAAGTGAAGACTGTGAAAAATGAGCACTTCTTCATCAACACAGGCCTGATTTCCTTTTCAGATAGGGTTACTAAACTGGTAGATCAAAAGAATGTTGTTTACATACTTTACCTAGATTTTAGGAAAACATGGTGTGATTATGCTCTGCCCTGGCCAGACCTCATCTGAAGTGTTGTGCTCAGTCCTGGGTGCTACCACTCAAGAAGGATGCCCAGCAGTTGGAGAGCGTTCAGGAGAGAGTGACCAGGATGGTGAAGAACCTTGCATCCCTGTCATACTGGGTCTGCTTGAAGAAATTCAGCCTGGAGGAGAGAAGATTGGGAACACATGCACACACACGTGTACACACACACAGTCACACACACACACACACACACACACACACAGCCGTCTTCAAATATTTGAAGGGCTGACAAATGGACAAGGGATCAGACTTATTCCTTTTGGCCCTAGAGTAGCATGTGTTGGAACAACAGAAGGCCATAGCAAAGAAGAGAATTTAAGATGAATGGAAAGAGAAATCTTTTATACATCAGAGCTGGCTAAAAGTTGAAGAGTCTAACTTGGAAGGTGTCGGGATGTCTCTCATCACAGGTGGGATTACCACCTGTTGGGTATGTTATAGTGTAAAGGCTGGATTCAACGGCCACTGACATCTCTTCTAATCCTCAAATTCTAGACCATGTCTACGATGGATGGTGGGGGTAGGGCAGAGTGTAGGTATCAATTTGCTAAATTATCTCGTGATATTCTTGTGGGAAAAGACAAAAGAACAACTGGATTCTGAGCTACTTGCATAGTTAGGCTCAAATAATAGTTTCATGTCAATTTGGCCAAAGATCTCTAGGAAAGCGTCCAAGGTTCTGTGTTTGACCCCATGCTGTTTAACAATTTTTCTAAATGATTTGGATTAAAGTCTCAGAAAACATACTTATCCCATTTGAAGTTAATGCAAAGCTGAAAGGGATAGTTAATGTAGAAGATGTAAAGTGATCTTGAAAGGCTAGGACATTGGTCTGAATTTAATAAGGTGAATATCAGTAAGGAGCAATAATTAAACAATTAATCAGCAAACATTTTTTGAACATCTGTGTCAGGCACTGTGCTAGCCATTGGAGATATACATTCTTAAGTGATACCATTCTTACCTTAAAGAAACTTATGTTGTACACTAAATGTCAAATTTTATACTTGGGTTCAAGAAATCAATGTCACAAGTATAAGATGGGGGAGGCCCAGAGAGATATCAATTTGGTTGAAAGCCCAAGATATATTATTGAATTATGAACTCCCTATGTCTCCATAGAATGTTATGGCAGCTAAAAAGCTAATGGGCTGCATTCAGAGGGACACGCCTTCCAAAAATAAGGATGCAATGGACTGTCCATACTCCACTCTAATCAGGCTATAGCTGGAGCATTGTGTTCACATGTGGGCTCCACCACTGAGTTTAGATGTTCAGCTCTTATTGGTTTTATTTGCCAGTCTCTCTGTTTGCCAGGTAGATTACGTGTTTGCTAGATTGGGTAGTTCCTGTGCTTCTTTGACTTCCTCATTGTGATGACTGCTGTATCTCTACGGAACTTTTATTCGATGTGGTGACAATCTATGTCAATGGCATTTTCCATTGCAGATACGAACGAAAGCAAGTAATCACATAGGCAGAAAAAGGCAGTGGGCAAGGTGGTGGAGAAGTCCAGGGAGTGAGCAGTGCCTTAAGTGGAAGGAGCCTGGCCAGGACATGTCCTGAAATGAGGGTTTGGAGAATGGTGTCTCTAACCAGAAGAGAGGGCTGCAAATAGGAGGCAGCTCCTCTTTGAGGGTGTGCAGACTGCTGGGGAGAAGCTAAAGACTTCCAGAAAGTGAAAAATTAAGCCAAGAGTGCAGGGGCATGGCCAGGGAGCCTACGCAAGTACAAACAGGAGGCGAGGTGTCTGGAGGCAAGGATCTGAGAGGCAAAAGGGCTATGCAGAGGACCAGAAGGGCTGGCCCAGTGGGGAGCAGTGGGTACTTATTAATGTTTTAGAAGATACATACAATTTGTCAGACATGACTGTGGATATGCAGATAAAATCTCTGAACTGGAAAAAGCCAAGTTTAATAATCAGTTTCTGTTTCAACAGAGTGTAAAAGTTCAAGAGTCATGCTGAGAATATAGAACCAGGCAGAGATGAGGCACAACGTGGCGACTCCGCTGATTTTTCCTGTCAGCCTATATTAAGAATATTTAATATTTTGAAAGCATGGCAGGATGGCATATAGGCTTTAAGCACCCAGGGGAAAGGAGGTATAAGGGTGGGGCTTGGGGCAAAACTTCCACAGCTTGAGGATTATCAACAAACATGAATTTAGCTGCTGGCATTCTAGATGTCAGAGCCCTGTCCGAGATTGGACTATGGGAGAAAAAAAGAAATTTGTGTTAAGATTAACATTTTCGCTATAAAAACAACAAAAATACCCCCTCCAAAAAAAAGAACATTAGAAGATTTTGCAGCTAATTGGAAGAATTGCTTGCAACTTCTCCTTGGAGAGGCAAAGAAATGCCTGGCACAATTGCTTTTACTTTGATGCCAAAGGCAACAGGAATGCCATTTCATGAAACACATGGTCCTCTAGTACCTCAGCACCCACAGTAATTACTTGGGAAAAAAGGGCCAATCTAAAATTTATCTCACTGCATGCACTGTCTCTCGCAGATGATGAACTTGTAAAGGAGTGCTATGAAGTATTGACGAGACTTTACAAACTGAGTCAACATACATAATACTCTAACACTTGGTGACTTTAACAGATGAAGGAAACAAAGGAAGAAAGCAAATCATCGATTCAAAAATATTGTTTGTTAAGTGTAGAATGAGAAGGCGAAAAGACTTATCGCACATATAGAAGCTTCACATCTAAACCTCTCGCACACTTTCTTTGAGAGAATAAGAAAAGATTGCAGAACTTGGCAATCCCAGAATAATATTGTAAGAAATGAAACTGATTATATTTTAACAGATAGGAAGCAATTTTTTTTTATTCCAGAAGTCGTTTTTGAGTCAATTGCGTGCAGTAAGATCACTGACCACTGGCTTCTTAGAACAAAGTTAAGAATTGTTACAGCTCTAGGAGAATTTATAGGAGTGAAGGGGGAAAAAAGAAACAGCGTGCAATAGAAACAACTCTAACCCAACTTTAAAGAAATTATTAGTGCTGTAAAACAGTAAATAGATTGAAGATAGGACTTTGACCCCGACAGTAAAAAATAATATATATACACACATAGAGAATTTTAATGGCCACAAATTATTTGTTATAATAAGGAATTACAATAAGGAGCCTAAAATCACCTTAGTTAGCAAATGTGTATTTATCCCACCAGAGAGACATGATGGCCAAGCTAAAGGAAAAGGAATAAAGGAAAAGACAAAATAACCCTCAAAAAGTTATATATTTCTGGAGAAAATAACTTGTGTGAAGTTAAGTAATTACAAAATATATAAAAAGCAAATACAAGGTGATTTCAGTAGGGGAAAACAGGTGGCCCTTGAGCTGAGCATGAAGGGTACTGGAGATCCTAGAAGTAGAGATAAGGAGAGAGTACATTCCCGTCATGGAGAAAAGCCTATCTAGACATGGGAATGGGAGGTAGGCTGTCATATGTGAGAAACAGCAGATAAGTCAGTACGGCCGAAGCAGAGGTTTCATAGTTAGTCTGAAGATATAGATGGGAGCCTGCTTATAAAAGAAACCATCTTCTGTCTGTTCTCTCTCTCTCTCTCTCTCTCTCTCTCTCTCTCTCTCTCTCTCTCTCTTTCTCTCTTTCTCTCCTCCTTCCCTCCCTCCCTCCCTCCCTCCCTCCCTCCCTCCCTCTCTCCCTCAAAAGTAGGAGAAGATAAGAGAAAGAAGATGATAGAGATAGGGAAAGACTTTATAAGAAACATTCTCCTCCACCAAGGGCAGCAGAGCCACAACATTTGGATTCAAACATCAAAGCTTACTGAGGGGGCAGGAATGGCCCCAAAAGAGAAAAAAAAAAACATAGGAAAAGCAGCAGGACTAGATCAAAGACACATCAGAGAGGCTCACGCAAGAAATAGTGCTGTTTTGAAGGAGCAGAAGGATCCATTCTGAAAATATCTGAAGGAAGAGAAGATGCCAAAATATGGAGAAAATATGATTTGAGCTATCATGATAGAGTCAGAGTTAGAACTAGGGGTGGAGTCAGAGTTGGGCTGGCAAAACCTTTCCATATGTTATCTCTTAAAAACCTGGTGAGGTAGGTGCTATTATTCTTCTCATTTGACATTCAAGAAAACTCAGGCAAACAGGATAAATGACTTGCCCAGGGTCAGACAACTGATAAATATCTAAGGCAGGATTTGAATATAAGTCTTCCTAACTCCAGGTTTTATTATGTGCTGGGTTACTTGGCTGTATTATCAACCAAAGTTAATTGATTTAATATCTAGAACTCCCAAGTCTCTCTGCCATCTTTACTATCTAGACATTTTCATGAGGATAATCTACAAACTAATGAAAGGCATACTTCATGATCCACTTAGATCAATGAGTTTCTGAGAGGAGAGTGCCCAGGAAAATCATCACAGCCATCTGAAATCCTACCAGTAATTGGAGTTGGTATCAAAATATCTTGAAGTGGAGTATATGATGTTAGAGGAAGCATCTTTTGACAGAAGCAAAAAAGAATGGTTTCCTGAGGATGGCAGCAGCTTCTGGGACTGTGAACAAGCATGATAGAAAGAAACCCTAGAAAGTTACCAGTCTTCAAAGCCAAGGAGAGAGCTACATGTTTTGTGAAATCTTCATGAGTTTCTGCTACTGTCTCCTCTTGCCTATGAGACCTCTTATGGCTCTGAAGAATGACCTGGACATCATAAGTATTAGCCTTTCCATTACTAATGGACATAAATATTCTTACTAATCTTTTAAGTGTTGAGTAGGAAGTAGATATGGAATATATGTGAATGCTTTTTATAACCCATTGGGAAAGGCAACTCTAAGCATGCAAAAAAGGATTAGGTTCTCATCAGCTAGTTCTCTAATCACATAAACATTTTTTATGAATAAATAAAAAAACAAAATCTATATATCATGCACCAAATCATTATGCAGAAAAATTGGCTAGAGACAGCATTCAGTTTAGAAAATTCCTAGAAAACAAATAGCATACAAATCCCAGATTTAAATTGCCTGGAAATGTTGTTGTCAAATTTCAGGGTAATGACAACAAAAACTACATTTTATAAGAAATAGGAAAAAGTAACCTCAAAGTCCTAGCAGACTTTGTTGAGTAGCCCAGGACCATTCTATAGTTATGAAAAAACAAAGAAAATGGAAGATGATGTTTCCAATAATAATAATAATAATAATAATAATAATAATAATGTATAAACATGTATGTATATATGTTTATATGTATATGTATATGTGTGTGAATATTTCCCAAGAAGATGAACCTAATATTCTAATATTCAGTAAAAAGAAAAAGAATCATCCTCTAAATGAAAACCAAAGTAAACATCATTAAACAAAGAAACGGATCAAGACACTGAAAGTTTGAAATCAAAGAGTCTGGCTTCATATCCTGCCTCTCCTACTGTGCAATTCTGGGCAACCACTTCACATCACCATTTCCCAGTTTCCTCATCTATGGAATGGTCAAGTTGGATTATCCATCCTCCAAGACGCCTTACAGAATGAAGTCTTTGATCCTATGATACCCTGAATGGCCGCCACATCTAGATGGTGGCTCAGACCCAGAATGGGAACATGAGGAAAGCAGACTAATTGGCCCCTACAAAACTGCAAAGTTCTTTTTAATTATCATGATTTTTCCTCTGAAACATATGTACATCTTTTAATATGTATTTAATGTCATTGTTTGTTTATAAGTCATGGAACACTGTAGTCTCTGAAGAACAGAAATTGAGAATCACCCAAAGGGCAATGGAAAATTGCATGGGTAGGCTGAAACACATTAAAATCAAGAGGTTATGAAGGAAAAAAAAATAAAGGATGTCTTTTAAGAAAGCTAGTGGTGGGGAAAAAAAGATGATTGATTTTGTGGCAGGCAGGAAGAGTAAGAGGGAGAATTATTGGGTGTCATTGCAATGTCAAGGAAAACTGAGGGAGACAACCACACACGATGGGTGGACCTTGAGAAGACTAGGGCAAGAGTCACCCAGGATGTGCTGGTATGATTGTGTTTCTATCCAAATCAACTATGGGAATACCCACATTGATGAGATCATGTGTCCATTGGAGTATGTGAGTACTGAGAGATAACATAACTGATTAAAGTAATTCATCAATACATGTAGTTCTCTACATTTTACCTATCATATGTAGATGCTTGCCAAATATCTCTGCAAGGCAGATGATGATTTATTAATCTTGAATCCTCATCTTCTTGGCATTCTATTTAGATATGCTTTTTATGTTTATGAAAACTGAACCCTTTATTACTATAATTCATATCATGCATCGAATGTGGTGTTTTCTTTTTCTCTGGGCAAAGTCATATAAAATGTTTTTTCTCTCAGAGTTTTATGTTCTTTTTAATGAAAATAACACAGTAATTATAATATACCTTAAGGATCAAATTCCTTCTTCAGGATGCTCGAGGGGACAGCATCAGTGGGGAGAGGATTGAGAGAACTATGTGGTGTGTACAGAATTGAACAGGTTCTATAATGGAAAGGGGGAAAGATTAGACATAGGAGGTGAAAGGGAGGTGAACAAATCTGGACATTTAAGTAGGGTTCATGCCATCATGAGTAGCCAGACTCTGGCTAAAAAGTTGAATTGCTACAATCAGATACATACTCCTTTACTAAAGCCCTCCACTCATCTTCTGAGCATTGTAGAGGTGACCCTGGCTTTTCAAAGAGGAGGTAATCATAACACAAAGTCTACCAACCCACCTTGTGGACAAAGCCCAGAAATGGGTGATGAGTCAGTCTTATGAAGACTAGCACTGGATGGAGCTGCTTAGCACCAAACCCATTGACTACCATTGTACATACACACACATACACATGCATAAACACACATATGTGTCTATGTATATGTATATGTATATGTATATATATATATATGTATGTATGTATTTTCCAACTACATATAGAAATCAAGTTGACAAGCATTTATTAAGTAGTTATCATGTGCCAGCCATTATACTAAGCACTGAGAATACAAGGAAGGGTGAAAAACAGACCCTACCCTCAAAGAGCTAACAATCTAATTGGAAAAAAATACCTTGCAAACAACTTTGTACAAACTTTCTCTCTCTCTCTCCTCTCTCTCTCTCTCTCTCTCTCTCTCTCTCTCTCTCTCTCTCCTACAAAGTCATTTCTGTATGTTTGTATATATATATATATATATATATATATATATATATATGTTTATGTGCATGTATGTATACATTTATATCCACACACAAAATTAATTGGAGGTAATCTCCCTCACCCAGACCACTTTGTTGAAAGTCAGGCTATAGAGAGTTGAGCATAAGAAGAAAGGAAGTGGAGACACCAATTGGAGATAGCCTTCTCAAGGAATTTATTCATGAAGGGGAAGAGATACAGAAAGACACATAGCAGGGACGAATGGTTCAAGTGGGGATGGGGTAGACATGAGTTTGTAGGTAATGAGGAAGCAGTCAGTAGACAGGAGGAGATAGAAAATTATTGAGAATGTTGTGATGATAACAAGAAAATCCATTAGAGAAGATGGGATAGAATGGAATCATTTATGCATATAGAGGAGTTTGCCTTAGCCAAAAGAAAGGCCATTTCATTATGTGGGGCAGGAGTGAAGGAGAAGGCATCTGAGTTATGTGGGATGAGGAGGAGGGAGGAAGGAGCTCATAGCAAATGACCTCATTTTTTTTTCAGTGAAATGTAAAGCATGGTCCTTAACTGAAAGGGAGAGGGAGGGAGATCCCTGAAGATTTGAGGAGAGATGAAAAGGTTCAGTAAAGTAGCTGTGGCAGGTAGGAGAGTGAATTGATTAAGGAGGAGCAAAAGGATTGCCTTACTGCAGAGAAGGCCCAGTGGAGATCATGGAACCTAAATTTGTCTTAGATCCAGTCAACATGGTTTTGTGATTTTTTCCTCTTTATTTAGCCTGCATGAATAGGAGTGAAGGCAATGGATGTTTACGGTAGGAGTAAGGGGAGGTAATCCAAGACTGAAGCATGGCAGGGCAAAATTGGGTAGCATAAGGGTAAGAAGCAATGAACTTGAGAGATAAGGACAATAGAGGTGAAATATGTCACCTAGGGATCAAAGTAGGAAAAGGGGAAGGGTGTAGCTAGTGCAGAGGCGATGGCTTGAAAAAGAAAGGTGGGTAGAGAGACTCTAGGTCATGGTTAGAATGGAGAACTGCATTATGGAGGGAAGCTGAGGGAAGGATGGAATGACAAAAGATTATAATTTCAGAGCTCATGAACACAGAAGTGGGACTGTAAATTATCAAATCCTAAAATGAGGAATGATTTCATTATGTGTTCTTGGGGGGAAGTCAGTCAGTCAATCAATAAACATTTGTTAAGCACTTACTATTTATCTGGCACCGTGCTATACACTGATGATACAAGGAAAGGCAGGAACATGGTCCCTGACCTCACATTCCAGTAGGGGAGACATCATGCAAACCCTAGGTATGTACAAGGTCTAAACTGGGTAACCGAAGGTCATCTGCTCAGCTAGCAGGCTGAGGGAGGGAGCAAGGAATGAAGGCAGTGACCACCCAGAGGAGACCCCTTATCTTTGAAGTCAGAATAGAAAAACCTTATATTAGCTCCCAAAGTTCTCTCCATTACATGAGTGCCTTTGATTTTCACAAAAGCAGCCTGGGAGGGTGAACTCTGTAGAGGGGGGAATGTGCCGAGCATATGAGCATCTGGGAACCCCCCCAGTTCAATCCTAAATCATCCCTCACCCAGACCACTATAACAGCCTCCTGCTGGGTGTCCCTTCTCCCAACACGCTGCCCCACCGCCCATCATTTACACAGCTGACTAAAGAATCTCCCCGAGGCACAGATCTGAGCTCATCCCGTGCCTGTTTAAGAGCCTCCAGTGATTTCCTATTGTCCCCAGGATCAAACACAGACTATTTAGGCCTTCTGTGGCCTAACTCCCACTGCCCTGACTCCCACTGACCTTCCTAGCTTTATTTCTTGCTCTTGACTTTCACAGACTCCATTTGAACCAGATTGTGCCCCCAGGTCCCCCCAGCAATCGACATTCCATATGCATCTCACAAGCTGGGTTCCACCGTGCCCATTCTGACCCCCTGTGACTCGTTTCCTCCTATAATCCATACCAGCAATGGATACAATTTAGCAAGCATTTATTAAAGTCTTATTAAGTGCCATGCACCATGCTAAGTGCTCGGCATACAAGGAAACACAAAACTGGTCACTGCCTTTAAGCCCACATTCTAATGGAAAAAGAATTAGGATTGCAATTGAAATCTCCATTAACATAAGAAGTGCCTACTCCTGATCAGACAGATAAGAAGGACACAGTTCCTGCCCTCAAGAAGCTTCCACATTCTTGGTGGCTTGGCCATGAACACATCACTTGGGAGGTTATTGGCTGTTTCCATCTCTCAGGCCTGGAGAATTGCAGGTGCTCTGGATGCCAGCTTAGTGGAGATCTTGGCAGCTGGATTTCTGCCATCCCCAGGACTGGCTCTGCCTCCTCACCCACCCAGCCCTAGGTATGTACCTTAGCTTTCCCTTACTTTCCTTTCTCCTGCTCGTTTACCAGGCTTCCACACTTAGTCCGACCCTCTTATCTCTTCTGTGAATCTCAGCTAGCTCTCTTTCTGCCCTCTGCCACTCCAAGCCAGCCCCGTAGAGGCCCATGTCCCCAAGGTCAGTGTCAACCTTCCGGGAAGGAAGTGATGGTCACCTCAGTGGGGCAGTGAACCCGGAGTGTACATACACATGTGTACACACTCACATGCACACACACACACTGCATGTGTGCATGCACACGTATACCTCCCTCTCCCCGACATCACATCAGGCTTCCATGCAGTCCAAATTTGATACGTATTATAGACTCTAAGTTGGAAAGAAACTTACATTTTACCTACTCTGACCTCCTTGGTTTAGCGAAGAGGAAATTGAGGGGCAGAGAAAGGAAGTGACTTGGTAGCCAAGGTCACCATTCAATTCTAGCAAAATCACCAACCACTTTTTGAGTACCCAAGTCATGCTATTGTCTGAGAGTGCAAAGACAAAAAAGGGAACTGTCTCTGCCCTCAAAGTGCTTACCTTTTACTGTGGGGATACAACACATACACCGATAAGTATGGAGAAAAATTAAAGTAAATTAAATTAAAAATACAACAATAAGGATGATGAAGACAGGGAAGGGTAGAAATCACTGAATGGGAAGGGGCCCCATTCCTTTAGAGTAAAGCACTTGAGATTCTCTGAGGAAAGGACAAGGTGTGGCAACATTTCAGGCATGGAGCCCAGACTGTGCAAAGTCACATAGGTGGGAGATGGAATCCCCAGTGTGGAAAATGGAAAATATTGAATGTGTCTGGAACAATAGGTAAGAGAAGGGGAAAATGGAAAGAAAGGCTAGGGTCAGTCATCCTACAAAGGATGAGCAGGAAAAGGAGTTTCTTCATGTTGAGGGAGAGCCCTCCATTCCATTTCTATTTGACATTGTATTTTGGCCAATTATAAGTGAACGGGGATCTAGTTTATGTTTCTGTCAGGTTGGCTGATGACCTGGGCCAAGAATTAAATGGGCAAAGGGAGTGAGCAGGGGCATTCCATTTGTGAAACTACACAGGGTTTTAGTGACTACGAAGCATGATTGTATGGATTCTCGAGGCAATGGAGATGGGCATTCTGATGACATTCAGTATGGTGTATCACCAACAAGGAGCACCCGGCACACGATGTAAGGAAATGAATGACCTTAAGAGGATGAAGCAGGGGCTGGCTGTGTGGAGAAGATGAGGGCCGAGAGTGGGCTCAGTGATGCTCTGGGGAGTCTCTCACGTGTCAGACATGTGCTCAATAAAGCACAGATGGAAAGATGAGGGCGGGAGCCACATAGGACAAGGAAGCATGGATGGCCTTTAATTGCCGCACACGGAAGCAATTAGGATTCCTGGGTGCTCCTCGAGGACCGTCTTTCAGCCAGCCTCCCCTTTGAAGCTCACCTTTCCCCTTCAGTACATCCAGATGGCTTCGCCATAAGCCGGACAAATGAGTTTGGAACTGGAAGCCAGAGACTTGAGAGCTTCCTGAGAGGGATGGGCAGGAAGGGGAATTAGGAGGAAATAGCTTTTCTCTTCACTTTCAGGAAGAGGCCTCTCTTTTGATGTTTTGGCTATATGCACAGGTGGTAGCCCCATTACCCATTCCTCTGTAAGGCTAAAGGCTCATCTGTCAGAGGCACTGTTCTGTCCTCCAACGCTCACAGCTGACTGAGCTCCTGATCCATTGGTCCAAGGGAGGCCCGATATGCTTTTGCAGGGGCACATGAAGAAACTATTGAGTCTCAGGGATTGCCTTAGGGAATCTTGGGTTCAACTAGTCTATTACCTAGCTTTCTTTATCTTCCTTCCTTCCTTCCTTCCTTCCTTCCTTCCTTCCTTCCTTCCTTCCTTCCTTTCTTTCTCAAAATCATTTCTATATTGTACAGACCTAGCACTGTCCCAGTCTTTTTAGCACATAATAGTTCTTTCAAGTAAGTTATTTTGTAAGAAACAATAATTAGGTAGAGCAGCTAATATGTAGGACTAACAAAAAGTATAGTCAACACTTCCCCCCGCACCTCCTCTGCAAAGGTCTAGAAAATGAACCCGAGCAATGATCGGGAAATCCCAAGGGGGAAAAAAAATTACAGTGAGTCATTTTCCAGGTTACCATAGGAAGACAGTGAGGTCTTCATTCCTTGGCTCAGGGTCTAGCCAGGAGCAGCTGTTTGGAGGTTTCCATTGTGAGGGCTGAATGGGACCCGCTTGGGGCTGTTGCCAGGGTAAGATTATTTGCCCATTTCCACAAAGCAGAGACTGCCCTTGGGCAGGGAGCAGAAAAAGGCTCCAATTGGCAGGCTCATCATTCTCTGCTCCCTGCTGGGTCACAGATCTGGAGTGACCTAAGGACAGAACAAGGAACTTGGAATGGAGGCCCAGGGCAAAGAATGCTCTTTTTCCCTAGCCTGCAAATCCTGAGGGAAGAGTCAGTACCAAAGCAATCAACAGCTCTGTGGCTCTTAATCTAGGAGCCAACTGGGGTCTCCATCCCAGGCTGAAGCCTGCAGAATAAGCAGATCAAATGGAAACCCAAAGTTGTGTCACTGTGAATCTACTGAGCTTTCCAGCTGACTGATGGTAGGTGAATGCAGTAGTCTGCTAGAGTTCCAGTCATAGTCTTGCCTATGGTTTTGTTACTTAGGCTCACATGCAAATCAGGAACTTGCGGGGCTCAGACTAAGAGGGCAGTACTCAGGCTTTGTCCTGAACAAGGTGACTTTGATACACTGAAAGCTTGCAGGACCCCAGTCTCATGGAGCCAGGAACATTCCTCTTCCTTAGTTCAAATTCTGCCTCAGACACTTCCTAGCTGTGTGACACTGGGCTAGTGACTTAACCTTGTTTGCCTCAGTTTCCTCATCTGTAAAATGAGCTAAAGCAGGAAATGGCAAACCACTCCAATCTCTTTGTCAAGAAAACCCCAAATGGGGTCACAAAGAGTCAAACAAAATGAAAAATACTGTGTAACAACAGGTAGAAAGATGGAAAGAAGCCAGATTGTGAAGCATTTTAAATGCCAAAGAAAGAGGAGGCAGCATAGCTTGGTTTGATGGGTAGAGAGCTGGATTTTGTTTAAATCTATTTTGCTATTTCATATATATATATATATATGTATGTATATATATATATATATGTATGTGTATATACGTATGTATGTGTATATATATATATATATTATATATAAAGTTAACTATTATAGATGTAGCCTCAGGGATGTTATATAACCTCTCTGGGTCTCAGTTCCCTCATCTAAAAAATGAAGGAGCTGGATTACTGAAGATAGCCTCCGAGGTTCCTTTAAGCCCTAAATCTATGATAATATGAGTTCCATGTAAAAGGTCTTTGTATATTACTAATTAGGAAGAATGCCTAAGAACTGCATTTGACTTAAAGGCAACAGAAGACAATTCTCAGTGCTTTGGCATTTTGCCCAAACCAGTACATATTTGAGAAATGCTTTCTGCATCCCCGTTCTTCCAACTTCCATCTCTGACTGTCAATTTCTTATCGGAAGATATTGGGAAAAGAGTGTTAAACTTGGAGCCAGAATATCTAGGTTTGAATGCTGCTTCCAAAGGGTATGACCTCTGGCAAGTCACTTTGGCCCTTCTGGGTCTGCATAAAATGGGTACAATGATATCTGTAGTACTACCTTACATGCTTATCACCAGAGTCAACACGTGGTATATGAGCACCATTTTCTAATTATGAAGTTCATTTGATGAACAGTAGTTATTAATAATCTTCTTTCCACTTCAGCTCAACCAATCAATTAACTAAGAAGCATTGAATAAGCCAGGCTAGGTGAAAACACAAGCAGCCCCTGACCACAAGAAGCTTACACTTTTGAAGGCTTCCTGCTCTCTGCAGCTGGGGCTAATCTTTGCCTGATCTTGTCTCACTTTGAATCCTTAGCTGCATGACTGAGATTCACAGTAGGACCACCTTTTCCTCCCTGGAGTCTTCCTTAATCCCCAGTGGGATGTGACCTCCCCCATCGCTCCAAAGTCTGAGGATTTAGGGCTTCTCTCTTGGGGCTAGCTTTTAGCACAGTTCCTGGCACCTGGTAGGTTTCTAATCAATATTTGTTGACTTGACTTGACTCTTGCAGACTTAGAATATTCCACTTTCAACTGTACCAATTCTCATAGACATCTTTTGTCTCTAGGCAAACTGTGGAGCCCACATAGCCATGGTGCAATTGTGTCCAGCTTTCTCCCTCTTGCAGCATCCAGCACTATCTCTTTTATGCAACAGATGATTACTTGAGACGGTAGCAAAAAGAATGAGATCTGGAATTAGGAGATCTGGGTTCAAGTTCTGGCTTCCAACACGTGCCAGCTTTGTGACTCTAGGTAATTTTTTTCCATATCTGAACCTCAGCTTCACAGAGGGAGAGAATACCATTGCTTTTGCCTGTTTCTTAGGATTCTTCTGAGGGAAGCTTTTTATAATTTCTAGATCATTCTAGAGATAGAAGCTGCTAGGAGGAATAATAGGGATAAATACTTAATACACCTGTTTGATAAACAGATGAATGAGATATTTTCAATGAATGGATAGGCCTTTGAATGAATGAGTTTGTGAACGAATATATTTTTGATCACTGAAAAGAACAGAAAAGGAGAGAAGAAAGGAAGGAACAGAAGGGAGAGAGAAAGGAAGGAACTAAGGAAGAGCTTTTAAAAATCAACCAAGGACACTATGAGACATTAGAGGACATCAGTGAAGGATGGTGATGATCACATTTGCTCAAAGTCTTATGTCATTGATCAAGGGTCACAAGCAATCAACTAGAATACACATAGTAGTTTTCCTCTCCCATCCAACTACTTATTAACTGTGTGACCTTGGCCAAATCACTTCTCTCTCGTTAGACTTAATTTCCTCATTTATAAAATGGGGAATAAAGTAGCATCTCCCTCCCAGGGTTGTTGTGAGGATCAAAGGAAATATTTGGAAAGCATTTAACACAGTGCCTGGTACATAGTAGGTGCTCAATAAAGGATTATTTCCTTCCTTTCTCCAATTCTCTGAGCTCCAGTTCATGTAGCTGTAATGTGGCAACAGCAATACCTGACATACATGAAGGCAAGAGGAGGGTGGTACTCTGTTGTGGCACTGTATTCCCATCTCTGCTTGGTTGGAGGTCCACGGAGAGGAGGAGAAGGAGGAGGAGGAAGAGGAGCAAAAGGAGGAAGAGGAGGAAGAAGAGGAGCGAAAAGTAAGTGGGGAGTAAAAAGAGAGTAGGCTATTATGATGAAAGATATGAGCAAAAGCAAGAAGAAGAAAAATGCAAGTCAAGGATATCAATTAGATGAATATTTGCCTGTGTCCTCAGAAAAATGTGAAAATGGAACCGAGTGACTATTTCCTGTTTCAGTTTAGGGGATGGATAGTCATGGCTTCACTCCCCACATGTCATTTCAAAGATTCAATTTAGTCCAGTTGGAAAAAGCAGGAGGCTTGGGAGACGGACAGTCTTTCCTCTGGAGCTAACTGGCTTTGTTCGAGTCAATTCAATAAAATTATTAAGCATCTATTAAGTTCTCAAGATCATATTAAGTACTGTGCATACAAAGAGAAACACACACACACACACACATATACACACACACACATACACACAGTGCTCAGGTGCTCAGGCTTTTTGTTGGGGAGGGGTGGAATTCTCTGAGACCTGGATAAGACTTTTTTTCATGTAAAATCACAGAGCTTGGACCAAATCACATCTGAGGTCCCCTCCCTAAGCTGTCATTCTGTGCTCTACTTTCTAACACCCTTCTGGTCCTGCTACTCTAAGTTTTTTGTTCAAGGGTCCCCCAAGTTCTGACCTTCTGGGCTCTATTGGTCTCCCCCAGGTCTGCCATATCATGTTCTGTGTTCTACTCTCACTCCCATCTCTGCCACTCCAAGGTGAAAGGGCCACCCAAGCTCTTACATTCCCTGTTTTAGTTATTTCTTAGGGTCCTTGCCTCTTTTGCTTTGAATCTAAATTAGTATGTTTCTACCAAGTGCTTCTGCTATTCCTAACCCTGTCCCATATATTGTCAGAACTGCAGGAAAAGGTATTTGTGGTACTGTTGAGTTGGAGATGATTTATAGCTCATCTAGCACACTTTACAGGTGAGGCAACTGAGGCCAGGCCTTGAGAGGGGAAGTGACTTGGATAAGGTTGCAATTCTAGGAAATGTCAATACTAGACCCCAACTCTCTTCCTCTAGGGTTCTTTCTATTACCATCATCTCTCTCTTTCCTTTCTCCCCTGTTCCCCTTCCACTCAAATTCTCAAGCTGTCTTTCTGTCTCTGTTGTTCTTTCTATATTCACATATAAACACACATATACAACACTCACTCTCCATCGGGGAAAATAACTGCGTGACCACGTGAGACAGGCCTTAGTTCAGTGTTTTTGAGGATTACAATCATGTCTTCCCTTGGTAAAGGAAAAACAAAACCCACTCCTTCACCTCATTGCCCCTCCCTTCTGCAATCCCCCAATCATCTGGGCACTTAGAATAGAGACGAGTAATGTGTACCAAAATCAAATATTAAAATGTAGGATTGCCGCAGCCAGCTTCTGGTCTACAAATACACACTCAGCTAAAAGGGCATCAGGAAAACAAATGCACTTTGAGAGATATCTGAATTATTAAACAGACTTTCCTCTTGAACCTGAGCACTTAGGGAATCAATAAGAATTGGGATCTTCCTGTCCAAGACTGGGGGACTAGGGAGATTCCATGGGCTTTGCTGTCATTGGTCCTGCACTGGTGATGTCAATTCCTGCAAACAGAGGAAGAAGTTCCCATGAAATGGATCAGGGAAGGCCTCTTGGAGGGGGTTGTCTTTGAGTGGTTGCCTAAGTAATGGTCAAAATTTTAATGACGGAGATGCAGAGAATATTTTAAGTGCATGGACTAGTGAGAGAGGTCATGGGGATGCAACAATCTGGATCCTGGTTGGCAGTGTTCTGCTGACACTAGGGTCATTCTCCTTTCTTTCTCAATAATTTCAATTCCTGGTTCAGCTTCTTTTTCCCCTCCCACCCAACTCCTGGAGCACAGGAACTCTACCCTAGAGCAGAGATAGCAAAACCCCAGAGAACTGCCAGGGAACAAGAGGAAAATGTAATTGGAATTTTTTTTTAATAAATACAATCACAATAGAACACAAATAATGTTAATATGTGTCCCTCATATTTCATTTAGTGGTCTCTCTTGACTTTGACACCACAGCCCTAGGCAACTTCACCATATATATCAGTATTCCCTCAAATACTCTAACTTCCTGCTTCCCTTCTCTACTCCAAGTTGATCACACACCCTTTTGCTGTATGTCAAATACATGGAGGAATGATAATACCTTTGATCTTGTCATCCCCCTTACCTGTTTCCCTTCCAGTTTCAATAATTCTGAAATCCCTCTATCTTACTGTAAAGATTTTTCCACTTCTTCAAATGCAATTCTTCATTCTTGCTGATACCTCTGATCTCTCTACCCATCACCATTTTCCTAGACCCTGCCTAGCTACATTCTGCTTCCTTCCCGGGGTTGACCCCTTAGTTCAACTCAGTGCTATCCTCTACTGTTAATTCTCTTGTTCCCTTGTCCTGTCTCCATTCATGTTGAGCCAAATGTCATCCCTAGATTGCCCCCACCATCTACCTCCTCTGCTCCTACTCACATGCTGCTGAATGTAGTTAGAGGAAGTCATGAGACAGTGCCGAGTGGCTTCACTAGAAATGTCTGCTTTTTAATATTAACTGTGCCCTGACTCAGCAAAGCAATGCTCTTATTCCATTTTAATGGATTCTGTATCTCACTCACTGCAATAGCTATTCCAAATATTCTCTTTGCTCCCTGAGGCTCCCCTACCAGCCCCTCCCTTCAACTCTCAGCTGAGGACATCACCTCAAGCTTCAGTGAAAAAAAATCGAGGTCATTTACAGTGAGTTCCCTCTTCGACCCTCCTTTCATCTCACATTCATCTCACACGCTATCTTCTCCTTCTACTCTCATGAACAGATGGCCTCTCTTATTGCCAAGGCCAGAAAATCTACAAGCTTCCCTAGAACCCTAATCGTTCTGGCTTTTCCATCCATTGTCCCCTCTCTCAACCTTCTTTTCTCTCTAATCTCCTTCCCTATCTACTTGTCCTTTCTCTGTTGCCTACAGAATGTCCCTCATCCTTAAAAACATGTCCTAGATATGATCTTCTCCAGTAGCTGGCATCTTCTGTCTCTCCTCCCCTTCTCAGCTAGACTTCTTGGAAAAGCTGTCTGTATTCATCATCTCCCCTTCTTGTCTACTTCTTTTTGACCACAAAAAACATTGTTATCGATAGTTCGGTACATGTGGGGCTTTTTTTTTTAATCAATAACTTCTTTCAGGTCATCAGTAATGCTATGGTCCTTGGGTTGTATGCTAAGGAGTAAAATCTCTGGGGCAAAGGGTCTGGATGTTTTATTCTCTTTATTTGCATGATTCCAAATTGGTATCCAGAAAGTTGTTCTAATTCATAACTCTGCCAACAATACATTAGTGGTCTTGCCTTTGCATGGCCCTTCTACTGCTGAGCATTCTCACCTTTTGTTATCTTCGCCAATGGCAATACCTTCTAATTGATCTCCCTGGATCAAGCCTCTCCCCAGCCCAATCTAGCCTGTACTCAGCTTGGAAGGTGATTTTCCTAAAGCATAGGTTTGACCATGCCACCCCTACCCAATAAACTCCCTTGACTCTCTACGTCCAAGTTCAAACATAAAGTCCTCTATTTGGCATTTAAAGCTCTTCACAACCTAGCCTTCTTAAATATGCTACCCTCCATTTATTCTATGGTCCGGCCATCCTGAAGTACCTGATGCTTGTCATACAGGACTCTCCATCTCCCGTCTCCTTACCCTAGTTCAGGTTATCCTCAGATCAGGGCCTTCTTGGGATCTGCCTTCATGCCAACCTTGACACTCTTGGCTTTGAACCTAGTCTGTGGGATCTTGTTTGCTCCTTCCATGTCTTATCTCACTGGATCCTGAAACAATGGCACAGCTGATCCTGTGTGAGGAGCTCTGGGAGTAGATACAGGTGCTGATACAGTATGGGTCCCCCAGCTGGTCTCCCTCCTGAGCTGCCCCATCAGAGGCAGTAGCTATAGTTCACCTTCTCATCTTACTAAAGGGGAGGCTATTACATCCTGGACAACAATGGCCACTGAGTCTTCTTGTAACACCAACTTCTGATCATCCCCAAATGGTGGTGGGTTCCCAGAGCATTCTAATCTGCTATTCAGTTGTGTCCAACTCTTCATGACCACATGGACTTGTCCATGGGGTTTTCTTGGCAAGGATACTAGGGTGGTTTGCCATTTCCTTCTCTAGTGTCCCCATTTTACAGATGAGGAACTGAAGCAAATAGGGGTTAAATGACTTGCCCAGGGTCACATAGCTAGTAAATGTCTGAGGCCAGATTTGAACTCAGTCCCAGCACTCTATCCACTGAGCCATCTAGCTGCCCAATTTACTGGCATTTTAAATTGTGCCTTCATAGAAATCATCTTTAAATGGGTCCCTCATTGCAAATACATGGGGTATGCCCTCATCTACCTCCCAGCTTCTTACTAGACTTAATTAGCTCCTCATGAAATCATTTCTATTTTGTATAAGACCTAGCACTGGCCCTATCTCAGCTAGTGCCCTCTGAAATGGTCATTCATTTCTCAATTGAAACACATTATAGTACAGTAGAAAGAGGACTGAATTTGAACCAGAGCATCTGGGTTTGCATATAGGTCTGCCATATACTACCTATGACCTTGGGCAAGTCACTTAACAATACTTAACATTTATATAGACCTTTAGGCTTTACTGGGCATTTTGCATATGTTAGTTACTCCATTTGAACCTCACAATAACCCTGTGAAGTAGATGCTATTATTACTCTCATTTTACAGAGGAGAAAACTGAGGCAAAGAGAGGTTAAGACACTTACCCAGAGACATAGCTAGTAAGCGTCTAAAGTAGGATTTGAACTCAGGTCTTCCTGATTCTGTACTCTAAATACTGAGCCGCTTAGTTGCCATGACACCTATAGGTTTCTGTTTATTTCTGCTCCCCCAGGTAATTCTCCCCTAGAACTCAAGCATGCCAATGCTCAAGTAGGGAGTTTGTTTTATATTTGTAGGGATTTATGTTAGAGCTCAGCAATTGTGTGTGTGTGTGTGTATGTGTGTGTGTGTGTGTGTGTGTGTGTGTGTGTGTGTGTGTGTGTATAAATGTTGCTTCTAGACAAAGGATCAAATGTGAATAAGACTTGCATATGTATACCCCTCACCCAAGTACCAGATAAATTCCCAGGGAGAATGTGATGTGGAGGCAGTCTGGGAAAGCTTCAATGGCTTCTTGCCTGGGAGTCTTTCCCCAGTAACCTAGTAGGATGAGAAGTCATAGAAGGACTGGTTGCTGCCCTTTGTTAGCTGTGCCCACAGTGACAAGATCTCAGGTCATTTAAAGTGTTCCTGTAAGGATGGGTAGAGAACTCTTCACCTAATATAGTCCTTACAGAAAGTAGTATCAACCAAACACATTTATTAAGCATCTACTGTATTCCAGATATTGTGCTGGGCACAGGGTACATAAAGACAAAAATGAAACAATCCCCACTCTTAGGGTGTTATCATCATTCTGATCGATAAATTATTACTCAGTCATGTTGTGTGAACAAGGGTTAGCCAATGGTTCTGTTGCATCCACTTAGACTCAAGGGACTAAAGGGAAAGTTCTTAAAAGACTGGATGCATGCCCTCTGGAGGATTTACGGAAGGGCTAAAATCAGAGTTGCTGAGGTTGGGCTGACATAGATAAGTTGTGATTTGGATTGCTGGAGGAAATAGTTACATTAAGGAGGTCATGGATCCATGAAAGTGATCAAACATGACCAGGGGACCACTAAGTGAAAAGATGGGAAGAGCAAGTGGGCAACAAAGTCAAAGGTTAGAAAGAGAAGTGTGTCTTCTCAGGAAGGTGGAGAGATCAGCGGAAAGTGGTGAGACACTACATCTCCTTAACAGAGCATAAAAGTCAAACTTTCTAGAACATTTCAGACCTAAAGCTGATTTTAGTGGGTAGTAGGATCATAGCTTTAGTTATGGAAAAGACACAGGCATCATCTCCAACGCTCTCATTTTTCAGAGGTGGGAACTGAGTCACAGAAGGCTTAAGTGACTTGACCAGGTATATACAATTAGTATCTGAGATGAGATTCAAACCCATCTCTTACTGACTCTGAGTCACATGTGCCATCAGTTACATCATACTGCTTCTCTCTCTCTCTCTCTCTCTCTCTCTCTCTCTCTCTCTCTCTCTCTCTCTCTCTGGCTTTTTGGTGGGGCAATAAGAGTTAAATGACTTGCCCAGGGTCACACAGCTACTAAGTGTCAAGAGTCTGAGGCTGGATTTGAACTCAGGTCCTCCTGACTCCAAGGCCAGACTCCAAGGCCAGAGCTCTATCCACTGAGCCAAGTATTTGTGTCTGCCATGCTGCTTCTCGAGACAAGAGACATATCCTCTGCATCCTTAGCAAGAACAGTGACTGGATTCTGGATACCCTGAACTACTGAGTGACTTCCTGATGTTTCCATTTTTAATCCATGCACTCATTGAACATCAGACCAAGAAAGGACCCTAGAGGCTTTATTTAGTTCAATTTTTTTTTTTAACAAATAACAAAACGGAGGCCCTGGGTAGGGAAGCTGCTTGTCTGAGGTCATCCAGCTAGCAGGTAGAATTTAAACCCAGATGTTTTAAATACAGGTCAGATGTACTTCCCATTACATTATAATAAGTCTCTGCTTTGTTAACCTAACTTAAAATGAAACAAAAATTCAGATCTCCTTTGTTAACATTTTCACTGTAAATATGCCAAAGTAGGTCATCGGATGCTTCCCCAGTTGATCCCTTAAAGGGAAAAAAAGAACTTCATTTCCAGCTCAGAGGCAGGCTTTAATGGCCCCTCCCACTACAACATTCAATGGAAGCAGCAGAAACCCACATCTCTGGCCCTTTGCATCGACATGCTTCCCCTCACAGAGCCCACCATTCAGCAGTTGATGCATAATTTCATAATGTAAACGGTCAGACTTTCCTTTACATGATCACAAAGGGCACCACACAGCTACCTCGGAGGCACCTGGGATTCAGATGGCTTGGGGCCATGTTTAATGTATAGTAAATTATTCAGCCAGGGAGCACTCTTCCTTCTATTTACGGTAAGTCACAACTAAGTGTTTGAAAGGTATGTAGCCAATGGGAAATTGGCTTCAGAGAATGGACCAACCTCAGAGAGACCCCAGGAGTATCTCAGCTCATGCTGAATGGGAGCCAGAGAATGAAAAAAGAAAGCGCTTTCAAATACTCCTGGTTTGGTACCATCGCCTACTGTTGGTACAATTGTAAATGGGTCCCGACATTCTGAGGAACAGCCTGGAATCACCTGAGCAAAGATGCTTAAGTGCTCGCCCCCTTTACCCAGTGATCTGACTTCTGGCCACCTACTTGAAGAAAATAAAAGTCAGAAAGAAAGGTTCTGAATGTCACAGAATATTCATAGCAGTATTATTTTGGGTAGTGATGAGCTGGGAACAGAGTGGGAGCCCACTGATGGGAGAATGACCGAACAAGTGCTAATGGCTGAACATAAATGTAATGGAATATTATTATTGCACTGTAAGAAATGATGCATATGAGGAATCCAGATGGATGTGGGACTGGTGCCCAGTGAAGTAAGCAGGGCCAGGAAAACTATGGGGATAACCATGTGAATGGAAGGAACAAGAAGACAAATCTCAATGCTCTTGACCCTAAAAAGGAGATGAGGAAATGTCCCTCCCTCTTGTCCTTGGAGAGATGGAGAATTGTAAATGCAGAATGCTGCATGCTCTGGCGTGCATGATTTCTACACTGGTTAATTTTGCTTATCTCTTTCTTTCTTTTCTTCATTCTCCTCGCCCCCCACAAGATAAGGATCATCAGTTGGTGGTACCCAGAAATTACTAATGTCAACACAAAAAGCAACACTGAACTTTAGTTCTACATCTGTATCTATATCTACTTCTATATTTATATCTCTACCTCTACCTGTACCTGTATCTTTACCTGTATCAATATCACCAATTATATTTCAATATAATTATAATTTTTAAAAGTTCATGATTCCCCTGTAATCTATCTTTGGGACACAGATTAAAGAACCCTTAAACCACATATCTCTTATCTATGACCATGAGTAGGGACTAAACATGAGATTTCATTGGTATAGACAACTTATCAGTGAGGAAACCCCCTCTGCCAATGCAGATTAAAAAAAAATAAATTACATATATGAATAATTTTTAACATGCATTTAAAAAAATGTTTGAATTCTAAATTATCTCCTTTCCTTCATTTCTTCCCCCATCTTTTAGTGGAAAGCAATTTGATATAGATTATACATGTGCAGTAATGCAAAACACATTTTCATATTAACCATATTGTAATAGAAAACAGACAAAAAACCCCCAAGGGGAGAAAAGGAAGTAAAAAAAAAGGTATCCTTTGATCTTCATTCACACTCCATCAGATCTTTCTTTGGAGGTGGATAGCATTTTTCATCATAAGCCCTTCAGAATTGTCTTGGATTGTTATATTGCTGAGAACAGTCACTCATAGTTGATCATTGTATAACATTCCTGTTACTGTGCATAATGTTCTTCTGGTTCTGCTCACTTCACTATGCATTGGTTCATAAAAGCCTTCCCAGGTTTTTAGGAAGCCATCCTGCTTGTCATTTCTTATAGCACAAATACCACAACTTGTTCAGCCATTCCGCAGTTGATGGGCATCCTCTCAATTTCCAATTCTTTGCCACAACAAAAAGAGCTGTATAAATATTTTTGTACATACAGGTCCTTTTCCTTTTTTCCCCTTTTTTGTCTTTGGGATACAGACCCTAATCCTGGTATTGCTGGGTCAATGGTATGCACAGTTTCACATACCTTTCACATAGTTCTAAATTGCTCTTCAGAATGAGTGGATCAATTCATAACTCCACCAACAGGGCACTAATGTCCTAATTTTCTCACATCCCCTCCAACATTTGTCATTTTCATTTTCTGCCACACTAGTCTATCTGATAGGTGTGAGGTGGTACCTCAAAGCTGTTTTATTTGCATTTGTCTAATCAATAGTGATTCAGACCATTTTTTTGGTAGGATGATAGCTCTATTTCTTCTTCTGAAAACTGTCAGTTCATATCCTTTGACCATTTGTTAATTGAAAAATGACTCATTTCCTTATAAATTTTACTCAATTCTCTGTATCTTTGAGAAATGAGGCCTTTATCAGAGAATTTTTTTCCCATTTTCTTCCTTTCATTTTAATATTGGATGCATTAGTTTTGTTTGTGTAAAATCTTTTTTTTTAATTTAATGTAATCAAAATTATCCATTTTCTATATCATAGTGTTCTCTATCTCTTGTTTGGTCATAAATTATTTCCTTATCCATAAATCTGGCAGATAAAATATTCCATGCTCCCCTAATTTGCTTATTATATTATCCCTTATGTTTAAATCATGTACTGATTTTGACCTTATTTTGGTATACTGTGTTAGATGTTGGCATATATTTCTGCCAAACTGCTTTCTAGTTTTTCCAGAGGTCTTTATCAAATAGTGAATTCTTGTCCCCAAAATCTGGATCTTTGAATTTATCAAACACTAGATTACTATGGTCATTTACTACTGTGTATTGTGTTACTCTGCTTTCAATATTTTAGGAAGTTGCCTAGAGCCTTGAAAAGTTAAGTGATTTTCCTAAATTCACACAGCTATTTGTGTGTGTGTGTGTGTGTGTGTGTGTGTGTGTGTGTGTGTATGTGTGTTCATGGATGAGAGGTAAGAGTGTACGTAGTGAGATGAAAATTGGCCTTGGAGTCAGGAAATAACTGAGTTCAAGTCATGATACCACCATATACTAACTCCATTTCTCTGGGCAAATCACTTGACCGCTCATTATCCAAGCACTTAAAAGTTGGAGCAAAGATAAAGCCAGTCTACATTGATAGAAGGGAAGGTAACAAGCTTTTATTTAGCACTTAAAATGTGCAGAATCTGTGCTAAGTATTTTGCAATTATGATCTCTGTTGATCCTCATAAAAACTCTGGGACATAGGTATTGTTATCATCCCCATTTTCAGATAAGGAGAGGTAAGTAGAGGTTAAGTGGCTTTCCCAGGTTTACACAGCTAGCAAGTGTCTAGGGTCACATTAGAACTCATGTCTTCCCAACTCCAGGCCCAGCACTTCATCCATTGTTCCACTTAGCTACCTCAGAGATAACTCTCTAAGACTGTAAAGTGAGAAAAAAAGATAGAAGCCATCTGCTATTATTGGCATCATCATGGCTACCTTCTACTTAATCAATATTTAGATTTCTAGAATCATAGGTTTAGAATGGGACAGAGAGGAAGAGAGGAGAGGATATAGAGGTCACTGAGCATAACCCCCTCATTTTATCATTGTGTTAACTGAGGACTGGACAGGTAGACTGACTTCCCCAAGGTCACCCAGCCATTATGTGTCCCAGGTAGGTTTAGAACCCATGTCTTCCCAGATCTCAGGCTATCTTGCTTCTCACTGTAAAGTGCAAGTAGAACCAGTTGAACATCTAATACCTTCATGGGTCCATGCTTGTGCCTTTTGACAGTCCATCCATGCCTATTTATCTTATGTATTTTTCTAGAGTTTCCATGAAGACTTCATTCCATTTCCTAGAGACTTTTCACTGGTTTTCTTGATGTTTCCTAGATACCAATTCAAAACTTGGGCTGCCCATCTGTTATTGCTCATTTTTGCCTCATGACCAATCAATTCACCTTTCCAGACAGATATCCTTAATGGCATATTACATACTTCTCCTTCCACGCAAGTCCTTCTTGGTAACCTCCTGCAGAATATGTCCACCCACTATGAATATTTCCACTGCCCTTTGGTCAAATTTAGTATTTCTGAGAGGAATTTGAAAAAACAAACACTCACTAACAGTGTATGGGAATACTGTAGAGAGGAATCCCTTCAGATGTGAGTTGAATGAGATGACTAGATTGCCTTTCCCTTGAGATCCCTCACTCATCTGAAGTTCTGCCATTCAGCTAAATCATTGGGTTCCATGACTGCTAGATGTGGCATCACCAGCTAAACATTGGTTTAAAAAAATGACACAATAGGTAATAGAGAATCATTTTCTGAGGAATGGAAATGTTTCCTTGCTTCCCTTAGTATTTAGAATTAACAATTCTGAGCCAATAGAACCTGTTGTTATTCCAGAAACAGTGCCCATGAAGTCATCAGCACCACTGAATGCACTGGCAATCTGAAGAATGGGTCTCCAAAGTGCTATTGGAAGAAGAAGTGTCTCTGTTTTCCTAGCTTTGTGGGAAAGATGTGTACAGGGCGTGTGTGGGGAGGGCGGGGGGGGAAATCAAGGCAGCTTCATGCCAGTGGTCTATGAAATGAGCAGTCTTCTCATAGTAGAACCACAGAGTACTTTACAGCCCTGACAAAACCTGCTCCAAAGTGAGCCAGATGAGAGAAGGCAGCACTGTACAGTAGCCAGACAGCTTGAATCAGGTTTCAAGAAAAGCTGGGTTCTAATTCAAACTCCCATACCCAATAGTGGTGTGACATTTGTTCAGTCACCTTGTTCCTTGCTTTTGTTATCAACATAGACTCAATCATCCTGGTGGGTCTTGGACTAGTTGTTTTGCAAAGGGGAATGCTAAAAACCCTGGAACTTGTCTTCCTTCCCAGCTTGGGAAGAGAGGGAGATACAAAGAGTTTGTAGTTGGGGAATGGAGTTGTCCTAGCACATCAAGAGACAGAGACAGAGACAGAGACATTTCTCTGGAAATGGAATATTGTTGGAGAGAGAGACAGAGAGAGAGACAGAGACAGGGAGACAGAGAGAGAGACAGAGACAGAGAGACAGAGACAGGGAGACAGAGAGAGAGAGAGAGAGCGCAAAAGAGAGACTAAAATCAAATTGTCCTTTATTTTCAAAGAGGACTAAAATGCCAACACTATGCTAGAGCCAAGTTTCAGTGTGTCCAGCTGTGGCTGATTGGACCAGCAGGAGCTCAGAATGTTCTACCACAGGTCAGGCATAAATAATCCCTATGAACCTTTGGGTGGATTCTCTAAGGTTGGGTATCTTGAGATTCTCTTGAGCTGTTTCAATTCTGCTTTGCTCACAGAGCACAGCACCTTCTTTGATGATGGCATGCCATGCTGAGCTGTCCTGTGCCAATGTCTCCCATGTCACACAATTAATTCAAAAGTATTTCAGAGAGACCTTGAGAGTGTCCTTGTATCACTTCTTCTGACCACCATGTGAAGGCTTGCCCTGTGTGACTTCTCCATAAAATAGTCTTTTTGGCAAGTGTACATCTTGTATTCAAACAACATGGCCAGCCCATCAGAGTTGCTCTCTCTGAAGACAGAGAGATAGAGACAGAGACAGAAAGACAAAACATATGGATAGAGACAGAGACTGACAGAGAGAGACAGAGACAAAAACAGAGATAGATAGAGATAGTGACAGAAAGACAGAGATCAGAGGCAAGGACAGAGATGAACAGAAGAGACAGAGAGAGACAGAAGCAGAGATAGGCAGGTGGACAGTAAGACAAACAGATGAACAAACAGACTCAGAGGAAGGGGTGGGGACTACAAAAGCTGGGCGGGAACAATTGTTGTCCTAGGGAAAATAGGAGAAGTGAGAAAGAAAAGGTAGAAGACCTGTGAAGGGAAGGCAGAAATTGTAGTGGGCTATCATCCCAAAGGCACATTGGAGCAGACCGACGATGTAGGCTGAAGCCTCTGGCTGTACCCGCCTCTTCAAGGATTCTCTAAGCAAAAACCAGTGCTTTCCCCAATTTGTCTTCCTTGTACCTGTTCACCAACATACATTGTAGCCTATTTTGCTCTTTTCCTTACTCAGACATTTCCGGTATTTTAGACATAGCCCCAACAACTGAGGCCAAGGTTTAGCTAGAGACACACACAAGTTTAAATCAGAGTGTCAAGCGTCTTCCTAAATGTTAGGAATTTTCTGTAACTGTTTTTGTAACTTTGGGGGCTTGTAGTAGTTGTGATCGCATTGCTAATTTTCCATTTAATGAAGAGTACAGCATCAGGACCCGAGGGAGTCATTATATGGGCCCCTAGGCTGCAAAATACTTTAATTCTTGTAACAGACGGTGGCTGCTTAAATCTCCAGAGATGAAGGAGCTGAAGAGGAAGAGGGCAGTGAGGCAGAAGGCTGGGTCAATGTCTCCTCATCCCCAGATCTTGGATATAAAATAAGAAGGCTGGACTTGGCCTCTAAGGTCCCTTCTAGCTCCAAAATCTATGATTCTAAGACATTACTGGCTCTGTACTTTGTGTTTGCTTCTCTGCATACACAGTGCATCTCCCTAACAGAATAAAAACTCTCAGAGGGCAGGCAGAGTTAACAGAGTTGCAGGTTATTAAAGACTTGTTGAATTGAATTAAATTATGACTCCAAATCTAGCATTTTCCGTCACTGCTAAGGAAGGTTCAGTCTTTACTGGGATGCCCAGCACTGAGAGCTGTTTTTTTTTTAAGGTTCCCCCCCGCCCCCAAACCTTGTGTGTTTACAAAGTGTTTTCTCCAGAAATCCTGGAGGGGTAGGTGGTGTGGATAGTTATTATCTTCATTTTACAAATCAGAAGACCAAGATGCAGGAAGGGGAGGTGACTATCCTAGTTAAAAAGCTAGCGAGGGTGGAACGTAGAGCTTGAGTCTACCATGATCCTCAATCCAGGCTCTTTCCCCATCCCATAATGTTGTACCCACATGGCTCTGGGAGAGAAAGTGAGGCTGGTGACCTTGCACAGCCCTCCCTCACTCAAATCAAAGTCAATTGCAAGTCATGTCGCCATCTCCCTGATGTCGTGGTCCTCCTTGAGAACGAAGGGCAAACCACACAACAACACAGTGTTGTGCCATTGTTCTGGTGAAGCATAGCTGTTCTTCAAGAGGAGGAAGTGCCGTTTTCCACAATCTGGCTTGAATATACAAAGACATGACATGGCAAAGGAGATGAATGATCACGACTATGGGACAGAGGGATAACTAGGAAATCTCCTGGTTTCTCAGGGAGCAGGCATCTAAAGACAGGTGATAGACTCCATGACCAGCATATCAACATTTTAGGAGAAGAGCTTATCCTATATTTTGGGATCCAAGTTCTGTCAGTTCCTTCCTGTGTGGCCTTGGGTAAGCCCCTAAACCTTCTGGGCCTGTTTTCTCATCTGTGAAAGAGAGGGCTTGATGAGATGGTCTCCGTGGTTCTGCTCAATTCTGGATCTGTGATGCCACGACTCACCTCTGCCTGAAGAAAGAAACCCTCTTACAACACACCTCATGCAACGTCATGCTAACCTTTGCTGGAAGACCTCTGGTGGTAATGGTGGGGGGGTCCTCCACCTGACAACCCTCAAGGCCACTCAAATGAAATGAGGTAAGTGCTGCTGTCTGCAGGACAGCCTTGCATAAGATCCGACTAAGTGAACAACCAACATGCATTTACTAAACATTTCCTATGAGCCAGGACCAGAGCTAATCACTGGGAAAAATAAAATGCAAAAGCAGTTGTGACATGGACAGGGGAAACAGCAGCTGCATGAAGAGGTTTAATCAAAACACATACAGAGAGATTGCAGGTAACTTTGGAAGGAGAAGCTCAAAAGGCTGTATTCTGACCTGCACCCCCCCCCAACTTTACTCCCTCCCCCAAGGCTGGGATGGATTGGGAAAGAACAAAAGGAACAAGTGGCATTTGAGGTGAATCTGCAAGGAATTCAGAGATTGTCAGGGCACACATCAGGAGGGGACACATCTGGGCACGGGGAAAGGGGGCAGCCAGCCCCACGGTATAGAAAGGAAGATGAGTTCTGGCTGGAGAAGTGCAAGGTGGCCAGTGACATGGGATCACAGAGTATTTAGAGGGGAGCGAGGTAGAAGAAGTATGGAAGGGTGGGAGGGGCCAGACTGTAGAACAATTCCAAAGCCAAACAGGATTTTATACATTTAATACTAGTGGTAATAGGGAGTCACTGGAGTTTACTGAGTATGTGTGTGTGTGTGGTGTGTGTGTGTGTGTGTGTGTGTATTCAGTGTGTGTATGTGTGTGGCATGCTCTGTATGTGTGTGTGTGTATGTGTGTGTGTGTGTGTGTGTGTGTGTGTGTGTGTGTGTGTGTGTGTGTGTGTTGGACGGTGAGTTCAGGGGGCATCTATGTTTTAGGATAATCACTTTGGTAGCTGAGGATGGATCAAAGGCAGCTGGTGCTGGTGCTGGGCATGAACTCAGGAAGATCTGAGTTAAAATTCAGCCTGAGACATTTACAAGCTGTGTGACCCCTCCTTTCCTGGGCATAATTTTCCTCATCTGTAAAATGAGGAACCTCTCCACTCCATTCTAATCCCAACCAGGTGATTTCCTTGTTTCTTCCTCTTTCCATTAATTCTCCATTAATTGTAGCTGCTTCTTGGCTTGTCCTTCGTAATTTGTCTTGGCTACAGACAACAAGGATAAATAAGAGGGGGGTAATCATTCTATTAGTCAGTCAACAAGCATTTCTTTAGCACCTATGATGTGCCAGGCTCTGTATGAAGCACTGGGGATGCAAGGAAAGGCAAATGATGCTTTCTGTCAAGGAACTCACGATTTAATCCATTGCACAGTGTGTTTGTAGAGAAAGCCTGAGCACACCTATGAGTGCTTCTACATTCAAGAATTACAGTGCCCAATGTTGCTATTAAAATACAGTGTGCATTTAGCAACCTCTAGCCAGTCTTAGGTGATGTCACAAACATTTACTTAGTGCCTATTGTGTGTAGAGCTCCATGTTGGATGCTGGGAAGAAGCAAAACATAGAAAAGGCAATGTCATTAAACACAGGGTGCTTACAGTCCACTAGAAAGACTATACAGTGAACTCTAATACAATAATTAGACAAGAAAGTGACAGGTGAAACCCAAGGGAAACCTATTACTAGGTGTGGGGATCAGGGAGGGCTTCCTGGAGGAGATAACAATTGAGTTTGGATTTCAATGGATCAGTAAAGATGGTGATGGAAGACTTTCCAAGTGTAGGAAGCAGTAGAAGAAGAGGTGTGAGGACAAGCTCAGGGGTGGAGAGGATTCTCCTTGGGTTGGAAGGCATGGAGAAAAATGGCAGGAGATAAGCCTAGAAGTAGAGTGTGGGATTGTAGAGGTCCCTGAATATCACTTCAAGTAGCTGCATTTACTATTGTTCCCAGCCAGGGACACCATCCAGTCTTATGAATGCACATCTGCCACATCTGATCTTTTCTTTTAATTCAGGAGGGCTCCAGGCCCTCAGTACCAATCCCTGGGACTATTGTGAGAGCCTTCTAATTGGGCTCCCAGGTGCTAGTCTCTCCCCTCCCATCTGTCCTCTGCACTGCTGCCAAAGTGCTTTTCCTAAAGCATGGGTGTACCCATGACACCTCCTTGTTAAGAAACATCAGTGATTCCCATTTACTTCTAGGATAACACAGACTCCTCTATTTGGCATTTAAAGCTCTTGGCAGTCTGGCTCCAAACTCTATTTCCAGGCCGATAGCTTGATACTCCCACTGACTCCCTTTATATCCTAGTCAAAGTGGGTTATTTGCTGTTCCCCATACATGATCTTCCATCTTCTACCTCAATGTCTATGCTTAGTCCATCCCCCATGGCTAAAATTCTCTCTTGTCTCATTCCCACCTCTTGATGTCCCCAGATTCATTAAAGGCTCAGCCAAAGTTCAGTTACCTCCTGTTCAATAGACACTAATGATTCCTTATGACTAGCAGGATCGAATGTCCATCCCTGTATTTGGCATTTAAAGCTCTTTATAAACTGAGCCCCTTCTATTTTCCCAGTCTTCTTACACATCATTCCCAACCACATACTGTGCAATTCCATCATACTGGGCTCCTTGCTCCTTGCATATGGCACTCCACTTTCCCTCTTCCTGCCTGAAGCACTCTCTTTCCTCCCATTTACCTCTTGGCATCTCTGGCATCCTTGAAGGCACAGCTCGAGTGGCCCTTCCTTCAAGAAGTCCTTCCTGGTACCCCCATATGCTCAAGGCTTCCCTCTACGGTTATTTTTCATCTACTCTAATATTTGTAATGCACTTTGTAAACCTTAAAGTGCTACATAAATTCTAGCTCATCATTATTGTTGTTGTTATTATTATTCTTGTATTTACTCTCCTATGTCCATGTTGTCTTCCTCCATAGAATGCATATTTCTCGAAGGTAGTTACCATCTTCATGTCTGTGTAATGCCAGGGCCTGGTATAGTATACAGTCCACACTTGATAAATGCTTATCAGAGTGAATTCAATCCAATTCAATCAACAGATCTGACTGTTTTCGGTTCAACCTGGAGAAGACTTGCACTGGATTCCTTTGCTCCTGAGTTCCCTTCTGTGTCCCCAGGAGACACAAGGCTGAACTCAATATCCAGGAATTGGTGTTTGTGTCCCAGTTACAATTTGCATCTGAAGATAATTGGGTCACTGGATAGGAAATCTTTTCAGGCATTGGGGAGTTTGAGAGGCAGAAAATTCTGTGATGAAAAAGACAAGTACCAGAGAACATGAATAAACATCGGAGAACTAAGTGGGAAAATAAGTAATTAAGTTTATATAATTAATAACTGTCTGATTGAACATGGAGATTCTTATCTAGATTTAATGAACATCCCCAGCTTCTATTTGCTGGTAATGATATGTCATTCATTTTAAAGTGTGGAGGATGTTTAGTGTCAGAAATAATTCTTCATCCTACATTTGGGTGCCCATGTATATTCAGGGTTTTTGTGAAGGAGCCCTTACCCTCCACACAGTTATGATTCTTGAAAACTGAGGAGTAAGCAAATGGTCCCCTATTAATTGGTTTTCAAGGATTTTATCTCCTGTTCCTTTGGAAAGAATTGATAAAAGACAGGATAAGGACACACAATGACTTCTGAGAGGTGTCTGCAAGCCACCACAGAACACTGCTCTCTAACTGTGAGATAGCAATGCCCCAAAGAGACATTAGAACGCACACTACCTAGGCATTCCAGTCTGCTACCCTTACCTGGCAAACCAGTCCATTGCTCTGAGAACAATACGGCAGGTCTTAGGGCTCACCAGCATCAATGACATTCTGATACTGTCTTCTAGACATGACTTTCAGCCACGGTGCCAACACTGCAGTTGAAAGAAGCTAGCTCCAGACGGTTGCTCTGCTATCCCTCCCACACTTCTGTCTTCACTTTTTCCATTGACAAATTCTGTGGTTTTGTGGCGGTGGGAGGCAAAGAAGATGGTCAGCCTTGTCTCCATATAGTTCTGTTGTTCGCAGCTTCAGATACAGAACTGCAGAAGCCTAGATGTTGGAAGGGCTCTCAGAGGCCCCACATTTCATCCTTACATGAACTAGAATGGCTTCTCCCACACACCTGACAGGGAGTCACACACCTGCTCAAAGACATCCATGGCGGGGAGGGGGCAATGGGACCCCCAGTGCCACCAGAGGGGCTGTTCCTCTCATGAACAGCACTAATTGTTAGAGACTTTCATCTAATTGATAGTTCATTTAGCTGATGTAAGGACAGTCTTCTAAGACAAATAGGAACCATTTCTAAAGGGAAAAGAGCGTGTCAGTCAGCCGGCTGGTCAGCAAGCAGTCAACAAATTCTTACTACGTGCTGGGCATGACACCAAGTGCTAGGAATACAGAGACAAAAACATTCCTGTCCTCAAGAAGCTCACCTTCTAATCAGGAAGAATTCAGGGAATGCAGGGAATGCAGTAACCAGGCACAGGAAAGATATCAACAGTGTAGGTGGAAGGCCATCTCAATGGAGAAGGCACTAAGCCCTGAGCTAGCTAGCTGACACAGCGAATACAGCAGCGGATCTCAAATAGGGAAGACCTGAGTTCAAACTCAGACTCTAACACTTACTAGGAGGCGCGAGTCACTCCACTTCTGTCTGCCTCAACTTCTTTAAATGTAAAATGTGGATATTAATATCCGCTTCCCTTGCTTGTTTTGAAGCTCCAATGAAATAATGGTTGTAATGTGTTTTACAAACCTTTAACTCTTATACTACTGCTGCTCCTGCTGCTGCTGCTGCTACTACTGCTACTGCTACTGCTACTACTACCACTACTACTACTGCTACTGCTCCTGCTGCTGTTACTACTGCTACTACTACCACTACTACTACTGCTACTACTGCTACTGCTCCTGCTCCTGCTGCTGCTGCTGCTATTCCGCTATGATTACTAGTAGTGGTGAGAGAGGGGAGGGACCAGGAAAGGCGAGAAGAAGGTGGGATTTGACCAAGTATTGAAGGAAGCCATAAAGCTAAGAGGCAAAGGTGAAGTGGGTGAACATCCTAGTCATTCAGGAAGGCCAGTGCAAATGCAGAGACAGAAGACAAAATATTACATGTGAGGAACAGTGAGTAAGCCAGTGTCCCTGGACTGTGGCATAGGTAGAGGGTACTGGCAAAGTAAAAGACTGAAAATGGAAGAAGGGCCAGTTTGGAAGAGATTTAAATGCCAACCAAAGGACTCTGTATTTGATTCCACAGATCACAGAGAGCCACAGGTGTTCATTCTTTTGGTGGGTGGGTGACACAGTCGCACCTTCATTTTAGGAAAATCCCTTTGGTACTTGAATGGATAACAAATTGGAGGCAAAGAAGCCAAGTGAAGATGATTGCAGTCCTGCAGGACAGAGGACGAGAGGTCCTGAACTAGGGTGGTGGTGGTGTGAGGGTAATGAAAGGGACACATGGGAGAGATGTTATGGAGGAGGAGATGACAAACATCAGCAGCAGAATGGAGATATGGGGTGAATGAGAAGAAGGTATTGAGAATGACATTAAGGCTGCAAGTCTGGATGGCCGGGATGATGATGTTGCCCTTGATAGAAATAGAAAAAGAAATGGACGAGGGGAAAGTTTAGGGGAAGATAGAGATAAATGCTATTTTGAACATTGCATTTGAGATGTCTGTGGTCCATATAGTTCACAGTGACCAAAAAGACAGTGGGACCATAGCTCAGAAGAGGTTTGAGTTAGGTAAATAGATCTGGGAATCATCTTCATAGAGACAGTAACTGAATCCTAGGGAATGAATTGGATCACCACTTGAGATAATATAGAGGGAAAAGAAGGACAAGAACAAAGCCTTTGGGGACACCCAATGTAGTAGATGAAGATTCCAGAGAGAAGACAGAGATGGGTAGGAGAAGAAGCAGAAGAGAGCCGTGTCATGAAAACCTCATGACAGCGAGTGTCCTTGAGAAGGTGGTCAACAGGGTCAAAGGCTGAAGAGAAGAGGCAAGGTGAGGGGCAGTAGAAAGAGAAACTTTTAGTGCTAAATCCAAAAGAAACACATTTCATTTTACTGTCCAAGGCAGGTAGAGGGCTGGGTTTATGTAACCTTTCAACACTTGCTCACCACTCTTCTGGAAGGTGATCAAGCTAGAGGAAAGATATCTTGGGAAGTGCATAATATATATCATACATTAGAGCTTGCTGATACTTTACAGACCATTTGTTAGCCCCTTCATTTTGCAGATGAGGAAACTGAGGCACAAAGGTTAAAAGTTAGAACTCATCCACAAGCCTTTTGACTCCACCACCAAAATTCTATCCCTTAAACTTCACTTTTTCCTGAAGAGAAACATGGGCCTGAGGGATAAGGAATGGAGAGGGTGGATGTCAAGAGATCTAAATTCTTATGCCCAAAGGGCTATAAAACTGTGCATGATGGCCCAGCAATACCATTACTAGTTCTGTACTGAAGAGATCATAAAAAATGGAAAAGGACCTACATGTACAAAAATATTTATAACAACTCTCTTTTTGTTGGCAAAAAAAAAAAAAAAGGAAATTGAGGGGATGCCCATCAACTGGGGAATGGCTGAACAAGTTGTAGGATATAAATGTAATGGAATACTATTGTTCCATAGAAATGATGAGCAGGCAGGTTTCAGAAAAACCTGGATAGACTTATATGAACTGATGCTGAGTGAAGTGAGCAGAACCAAGAAAACATTGTACACAGTAACAGGCATGTTGTGCAATGACCAACTTATCTTCTCAGCAATGCAATGATCTAGGACAATTCCAAAAGACCCAGAATGGAAAATGCTCTCCACATCCACAGAAAGAACTATGGAGTCTGAATGCAGATGGAAGCAGACTGTGCTCATTTTTTTGTGGTTTTTCCCTTTTTTTCTATCTCTTCTTTCATAACACGACTAGTGTGGAAATGTGTTTGCATGCTTGCAACATGTGTAACCTATCTCAGATTGCTTGCCATCTTGAGGAGAGGGGATGTGAGGGAGAGAGAGAGAAAACATTTGAAACCCAAAATCTTAAAAAATGTGAATGTTGAAAGCTAACTCTACATGCAATTGAAAAAAAAATACTATTTAAAAAAGAGAGATCTAAGTTTTGATCTTTGTCAAACCCCAGGCTTGCCTCTGACACTTATTCTCTGTGTGACCCTGGGTAAGTCATGTTACTTCTCAGATGGCTTAGCCATAAAACGAGGCAGAATGCTGTTTGGCTCAGAGACTATTGGGAGAAAAGTACTTTGTTGCCTGGAAAGCCCCATAGGCAAGTTGGGTCTGGTTGTCCTTCATGAGGAGGAGGCACAGGGGAGATCAGTCTTGCAGATGCAGAGGCTGTATTTTGGAAATGTCTCCCTCAATAATAACAAGCAGAGTCCAGCTCTGAATCGAGGCGTGGCTATCGCTAATCCCACTGTTCTGGGCCCCTTGCAGGAGCCAGAATCACCTCTTTCAAAGCCCCAGGTCAGACCTTCTCATCGCTGCTGCATGATCCCCTCCCCTAGAGCTCACTGGTCCTGTCTGAGAATGGCCTCATGTGCAGCCTCCAGAATTCCTTGTATTTCTGAGTCCTTGTGCTAGGGGTGGGTGGGATGGGGGAGGAGACAGGGAGAGGAATTTGAGCCCACAGATTAGAGCCGATGTCAGGCCATCCTCACACAATGTCGGATCTGTTTGGCCTATGTCCCCGTCAAAGGCCATAACATGTCATGTTGGGCCTCCAGCCATCACCCAGAGGAACCTGGAGGGGCTGGGCTTTGGCGACTGCACAGCCCTTTGGGTGATTTCTGGTCTCAGTTTTCTCAGGATAGTTAACAGCTGATACTGAGGTGCCCTTTTAAGTTATCAAAGTTTGTACTATTTAAAATGATAAATTATGAAATTATAAACATTATGTAATGGGGTATCCAGTCTGTTCATCATATGAAGTTAGAGTTTGCAATGTCTCTTGTGTATCTACATCACCTCCTTTGATTCCCCATGGGGGAAGGAGGTGAGAGGATCCCTAGCAGATTAAGGAAGGAACGGGATTTACTTGGGGTTACACACAGAACACATTGCAAATAACCTGTGAGATTTGGGGAGTAACGTCTGACCCTTCTAGATCTCAGCTTCCTCCCCCTTATAAAGGAAAGGCCCCTTGTAGTTCTGACATTCCATTTCCTAACTGGCCCTCCCACCTCCGACATTCCGTGTTCTGAAGTCCTCTCTGGCTGTATTAGACTATTGTGTTTAAAGAGAGGTTGGAATAGACCATTACTGTTGCTATCCAAGCCCCTGCACACCTCATCTCTGCCTCCCTGAGGAAAAAAAAAAAACAAAGACCTAATGGCCAACACAACGTTGAGATCTCTTCCTCAGGCGACAGATGTAGGTCTCTGTCTAATTCCAGTGCCTTGGCTGGTAATGGGAATTGGCATCTCCATGTCCCATGCCTCCATGAGGGGAGGTGCTGGTGCACTAGCGAGCATGGAGTACTCTCAGGGTCCTGACTCTGGAGGAGGCTGGGGGAAGCCAGGGGCTCCTCGTCCCGGGGGGGGCGGCAACCTGGTGCGCCTGCAACACAGTGACATTTTCCCATGAGGCTTCTGGCTCCACATTATGCTCTCCTGACCTTTTAGGGTGACATGCCCAAGAGAACAATGATGTCACTGGGAACAGAAAAAGCAAAACAGAACAAAAGCTGGAGGACCGGTTGCGCTGCCCAGGCAAGAAGTCAGGCCACAAAGAAACGTGGACGGTCGACGGGACCCACCGCGATGGGGAGGCAGCTTCAGAGCAACGTTCACAGCGTCTAGAGGAGAATGTCCAGCTTACACAAATGCTTCCCCTTCTCCCTTTTCCTCCCCCTCACCCCTCCTTTGTCTCTTAGTTCTGCAAATCTCTCTCTCTCTGAATCTCTGTCTCTATAGTTTTCTCTCTCTCTAGCTGGCTCTGTCTCTGTGTCTGTCCTTATGTCGACAGGCTTACCTCATTTTTACGAGCTTTGCAGATACTGTGTTTTTCACACAGTGTTTGTGTTTGTGGCAACCCTGCTTTGAGCAAGTCTATCCGCACCATTATTCCAATAGGGTGTATGTCTGTTCTCATGTGGTGTCTCTGTGTCACATTTTGGTAGTTCTTGCAATGTTTTAAACTTTTCCATTTCTATTCTTCTTTTACGGTGATCTGAGATCTGGGATCTTTGATGTCACTATTCTAATTGTCTTGGGGCACCACAAACCATGCCCTTATAAGATGGCGAACTTTATGGATCAACGTTGTATGTGTTCTGTCTCCCCCGCCCTTGTTCCCCATCTGTCTTCTTCCCCTTCCTATTCCTGAGACACAATATTGAAATTAGGCCAAAGAACAACCCCACCATGGCCTCTACGTGTTCAAATGAAAGGCAGAGTCAATCGATGAGGCAAACTTCAATGTCATCTTATTTTAAAAAATTGCCCCAGCTGCCACAGCCTTCAGCAATCCCCACCCTGATCAGCCAGCAGCCTCAACATGGAGGCAAGACCCTTAGCCACCAAAAAGAACATAGCTTGCTGAAGCCTCACGTGATGGGTAGTAATTTTTAGCAATAAAGTATTTTTTAATTACTACATGTACTTTTTTTTAGACATTCTATTGCACACTTAATAAACAACAGTATAGTGTAAACCAGGGCTGGGCCTCGAGGCCATATGTTATCCTCTATGTTCTCAAGTATGGCCCTTTGACTAAATCCAAACTTCACGGCACAAATCCTTCTGGTGAAAACATAACTTTTATATGAAATTGGAAACAAACAAATGAAAAAAAAACCCACCTGACTCACTTTATCACTATATTTGCTTTATTATGGTGGTCTAAAACCAAACTCACAATATTTCCAAGATATGCCTTTATTTCTGTGATTTCTCTCTGTCCATCTGTCTATCTGCCTGCCTGCTTGTCTGTCTGTCTGTCTGTGTCTCTGTCTCTGTTTCTCCCCTTTCCTCTCCCTCCCCCCTCTCTGTCTGTCTCTTCTCTCTCCTCTCGAGCACTCCAGGGCATATTTTGTGTGTAAAAGATATTATAATTCAGACTACCCTGCCTGAAACTGGATAGCCCAATCTTATATAATTGCAGATTGGACCCATCTTCACGAAAGAGCTGAATGTCCAGCACCATTTAGCAGGCAGAAAACATGCAAACACTTTTGTTTTTTTCAAGGAAATCTGAGGAATACATTGCACCTCTAATACGCCACATACCAACAAGCTGAAGCTGGGCTAAGACCCTAGCTGGACAAAGAGCCTGAGGCCAAGCACTTTTCCTCTCTAGGGGTCAGGTTTCTCGCTTTCGGGGCCAGAATGATAACATCTCAGGTCCCTATGTCAGGCCATTGGACCCAGATAGCTCCAGAGGAGAAAGTGAGACTAGTGACTTTGCACAGCGTGGCCCCACTTAAATCGAATTCACTTGCATGTTATGGCATCAGTTTCCTGATGTCCTGGTCCTCTCAGAGAACAAAGGGAAACAACAATCTCAGGTCCCTTCCAATTCTGACAGTTCGGGTTCTAAAGACCCTTCTAGGTCATACTTTCTGAGTTCACAGAATTAGAAAAAAACTTTAGACGTCATTTGGGATGGTGCAAAGGACAGAACTCTGGACCTGGAGCCAGGAAGAAAAGTTCAAATATAGCCCTAGCTTTGTGACCCTGGGCAAGTCACTTAACATCTGCCTGTCTCAATTTCCTTATTTGTAAAATGTGGATAATAACAGCACCTATTTCACATGGTTGTTATGAAGATCAAATGAGATAATATTTGTAAATTATTATAGTGCCTGGCATATAGTAGGTACCATATAAAAGTTATTATTTTTGCCATTATTTTACTGATAAAAAAAAAAAAAACAAAAACGAAGGTCCAGATAATAGATAAGATTTACCCAAGGTCACTCAGCTAGGAAGTGTCAGAGCTGGGATTGAAACTTGAGTTCTCTACCTCCCAGCCCAGCACCCTTTCCACTGCACCAATCAATAAGTATTTATCAACCTCCTGCTATGTGCTAAGCACCTTACCAGGCCCTAGAGAGAGGAATATATCAAGAATGAAACAATCTTATTTAATTCAAATGTGAGAAAAAACAAGAATTGTATGTATGTGTATACACACTCATATCTCATGAATAGAAAATGAACAGACGCAAGCGTATGACATGGTTTAATAGTGCCCCACCACCAGTAAATCAGCTATGTTAAATTATAAAAAATACTATGTTTTTTTATCCTTCTATCTCTAACATTCTCTGTTCTGTGTTCTAAGATTCTTCTGACATTCTCTGTTCTATGCTTTAAGCTCTGACATCTCATGTTCTGTATTGTCAGAATCTCTTCCAGTGCTGAAGAAACCTCTCTTCTTTTTTCCACCTGTGACCTGTCAGAACACAGGTTTTGTGCTCCATAATCTAAGGACACTTTGGCTTTGACATTCAGTATTCTAAGACCCTCCCAGCTCTGACTTTCTATGTTTTATTCTCCCCTAAATTTCCTTTCAGCTTTAAAAGTCTATGATTCCTGTAATTTTAAGTATCTTTGGTTTAGCCTATAATAATACTCTCCTCAGACTTGGGTTATAAGGTTGCCTTGAAGCTGAAATTTGCATCTGATATTATACCATTGGCCCCTTCATCTTATGCCTCTTCTGCCTAAACAGTCCTGTTAATTAAGACAGGTTGACTTGGCTTGATCAAGACTGTGTAAGTCCCTAAATGACAACCAAAGAAGAATAAGCTTTAATGCAATATTTGATCAGGATTTCCATCCTTTTAGGTGACCCCATCTATGATAGATGTTTCTCTGCCTTGGCAGAAGTTCATGTGAAGGAGATCTGGTGGCCTGAGTGGACCACAAGCTCAAACTGTGACAACTGTATGATTTGGCAGTCCAAAAAAAAAAAATCAGCTACAGTTGTCTTAGGCTAGGTTAAATAACTTTCTTATAATTTGGAGTCTTATAACCTCTTGTGATTTGGAAATCACAACTTCCTGGGGCCTCATCTGGAAAACGATTTGGGTTTGGACCAGAGATTCTCTGAGGTCCCGTCTAAATTCAGATTGACAATGCTACATTTTATAAGGCTATGATTAAGATTGTTGGAGGTAATCAATTCAATTCAGCTAACCAAGACATCTTCAAGGACCTGTTCTGCACCAGGCACCGTGCTAGCCCCTGGTGGTGCAGAGACCCAAATGAGAGAGTCAGATCCCTGGAGCAAATCATTTTCTACTACTTGTGATACTGGGTATAAATGATATAAACACAGAGGAGAAGGGATAATGATTAGACCCTGAAGGAAAAGCTTCTTGATTATCAAAACTGTCAAGAGTGGGACAGACTGCCTTGTGAGTTAGTGAGCTCCCCATTGCCAAAAGTATTCAAACTGAGGTCTGATGCCTACTCCTCTCAGAGGATGGAGAGAAAATTCCTGAGGTCAGGGACGGTTTTCTTTTGGGGTCTTTTAGTTACTAACTCTTGACATGGTGCCAGGCACACACTAGGAGCCTCATAAATTCATGCTGAATGGAATCAGCACATTGAAGGAGAAATTGGACTGGGCAATCTTTGAAGAGTCATTTGACTGGAATGCCAGGATTTCCTCAAAGTAAGGGGATTTTTTTTTTTTTGAGATGGCAGCCAATCACAAGAGAAAAGGATGACAATAGTCCCTGCTGTCAGAACTCAGTCAGGCCTCACGTGTAATAGTTTACTTTGAGAAGGCCATGAGAGGTGGAGCCCAGCTGAGTGCCTGCTACTCCAGAAAGCTCGCCTTTGGACGGTGTCCTGCCTGGTTGTCTACCCTTAAGCCTCCCAGCTTCTGGAGCCCCAGGAACCAGAGAGAAAGAGAAGGAAAACCTCCCAAGCTATATAAGGAATCTGTATGCATGCAGGGGTCTAAATATGTGCACAATGTGATCGGACTATTAATCAAATTCTTTATTAAAAAGTTTTCTGAAACAGTACAGTCTGTGCCTTTGAATTATGCATGACTTTCCGAACACAGCTCACCTTATTTAAAAACATGGAAGTTCATGACTAAACAGCTGCATCCCTCCCCCTCCCATCACCGTTGGGCTTGCAGGAGGGAGCTCTGGCAAGATTTATGGAGGGATTGGGAAACAGTTCTAATAAAACAGTGAGCCGCTGAGTCTGCCATGCTGCGGATGGGGCTGATGGAGAAGGAAGCCAGCGGCTGCAGGATCCACAGTGAGTAAGCATCGATGCCTTGGATTCGTTCATCACCAGGGACTTCCCGTCCAGGAGAGGCAGGCTGTGCAGGCTGCATGGCTCTGAAGGGACTGCCAGGGAAGAGTTGCAGCAGGGAGGCTGGGGTCAAGGCCCCTGCTTCCACATTGCTGGGTGACCCAGGGCTCATACAGAGTGCCACTGAGCCTTGGGGGAAGGACTTTCCTCTCGGGATGAAATCCCAGGACTTGATCAACAAAGGCCATGATGACAATGATATTCACAGAGCACTTTGTAATTTATAAAATGCTTTACTTGGGTCATCTGACACTATTGGCACAGACCATCTGTGACGCAGTGCAATGGAAAAGAAAAATATTGGCTCCGGAGTCAGAAGACCTGAATTCAAATCTCTGCTCTGAAAATCATTCATTGTATGACCCCTTGGGCAATCACTGAAGCTTCTGGGGCCTCAGTTTTTCAGGCTTAAAATAAAGGAGTTGGATGCAGGTTTGGGAACTTTTGGCCTCAAAGCCTGGGAAAAGTATTGTTATATCCCCAAGTAGGGCTGTGTGGTGCAAAGAGGGCTGGTCTCAGGGACAGGAAGGGCTAGGGTCAAGTTCTTCCTCCAATGATACTTATTGGCTGAATGTCCCTGGAGAAGTCACTTCATTTCTCAGCATTCTGGGAAACTCTTCTCTCTGTCTGTCTGTTTCTCCTCTTTGTCCTCTCTGTCTCTGTCTCCCTATCTCTGACTCTCTCTGTTTGTCTCTGTCTCTGTCTCTGTCTCTCTCCTCTCTCTCTCTCTCTCTCTCTCTCTCTCTCTCTCTCTCTCTCTCTCTCTCTCTCTCTCTCTCTCTCTCTCTCTCTCTCTCTCTCTCTCTCTCTCTCTCTCTCTCTCTCTCTCTCTGTCTCTCTCTCCCTCTCCCCAGCCCCTCTCTCTCTGTCCAGTCTGTTGCCAAGTCCTGGTGGCTCTGCCCTTTCACAGCATCTCCGCACTCCGCCCTCTTCTCTCCTCTAACACTGCTCCCACCCAATGCGTCTCTCATCACCTCGTACCTGGATGAGGCTGGTCAGTCTCCCTGCCTCAAGTCTTTTCCTTGTCTACTCCCTCTTCCTCTCAGCTGTCACACTGATATTCCTAAAGGACTGGTCCAGCCACATCACTCTCCTACTCCATAAACTCCAGGCGCTCCCTATTGCCTCCGGGAGCTAATGAATAATGCTCTGTTTGACATTCAAAGCCCTTCAGAACCAGCCTCCTCCTCCCTTTCCAGGGTTCTCCCTCCTTCCCCTTCACCCCAGACTCTGAGATAGAATGACATTGCCGCATTGTTACTTTCACCTGCCCTTCCATCTCCCAACTTCGGCCATTTTCAATGGCTGTCCTCTATTCCTGGAATTCTCATCCTCCTCATCACCATCATCTGATCTCCCTGGCTTCCTTCCAACCCCTCTGAAGGAAGCAGTGACCCCTTCCTGCACTCACCTTGCCCTGCCTCAGTGGTTGGGTGAGAGAATCCTTCAATCCCTTCTATCACAATACCTTTAGATTTTGGGTTAACATATACATACTCAGTAATGGATCATTTTTGCCAATGAAATGGAAGGAATTGCTTTTTGCTATTTTCCCCCTAACAATTAAAGGTATACTGTGATCATAGTTTAAACACAGCCTGTTTACCACCCCCCAAAAACAAAACCCACCTCAAACTACATATAACCACACACACACACACACACACACACACACACACACACACACACACCCCTCAAAACAAAACAAAAACAAAGAAACAGGGAAACACGAACACAGACAAAACACCCCCACCCACACAAAGCCTGTCTCTGTTGCTATGGGTAACTGCAGTCAGCAGGTAGCCATCCATTGCCAGGACCGACATTGCCCTGGGAGTGCTCACTGCTCCACAGGAAGGCGGGGGCTCCACCAGCTCCATTCCAATAACGAATCTGGCTGAAAATAGCCTCATTTCTCATCTCCCAACAAAGGTAGGAGGGATTTACATGGTGACAAGGAGAATGTTGTCTGGGCTGTTAGCAAAGCTGAAATACTACTTACTGGAGCTGACAGAGGTGCTTGTAATCCCTAGGGAAAAGGCTGAGCTCTCCAGCCTGGAGTTCCAGGGGCTGAGTTCAAATGCTGCCTCTACCACAGACCTCCTGGAAACTTGGACTCTAAGAGCCCACGTTCATCTAGGATTTTAATGTTTATCAAGCACATTTCTCTTGGCAACTGTGACTAGCTCCTAGTGCTAATATTTGCATTTTAAAGAGCTGGAAACAAATTCAGAGGGGTCAATGCCTATCCTAAAAACTTTCTGTGGCCCTCTGTTAGCTGTCAAATAACTTCCAAACTCCAGGCCCTGGCATTCAAGATCTTAGGCAATTCAGTTCCAACCCTGTGCACTTAACACATAACGCAGAATAAGCACTTCATAATGGTGAAAACTTCCCTTCATAAACCTCAGGGTTCAAGTGAGTTACCCTGTATAATACACTTAATGAACCTTACAGCACAATATAGATGGCATTCTTGTTATTGTTGTTAATATTTATTGTTATTATCATTATTGTTGTTCCGTGCAACTCCTTGATTTCTCCCAAACTTGCCCCACAGTTTGTCAATTAATCAATCAGGCAAATTAGCAAGTCTTCCTTAAATGCTAACCACATGCCCAGCAAACCCTGCAGACTCTGAGGGCCCAAAGAAAGGCACAAAGCAGCTTACACCCCAGTGAGATAGCAACATGTCTACGTTAGTACGTGCAAACACCTGTGCAGTAGAGGAAAGGTAAATTTAGAGGGAGCCCAGTAGCAGCTGCTCCCTCCACCTGTAATTCTTCACTTTCCTTCTCCAGTTGCAGTTTCACGTATCTAGTGCCTCCCTGGTCTTTGGAAAAGTGCTAGCCAAGGGAAAGAGGACAAAACAGAGCATTCCAACTGGGATGCATCTCAGAAGCTCCATCAATGTGTTCCCTCCACTGTAAAGGGTGGGATTTGGGCCAGAGCTACAGCAGGTTCCCCACCGCTGGCCAGTCTCAGTGGAAGGACCCTTCTAGGGTTCCAGGACTTCCACTTTGATCTCTTCAACCAGAAAAGATGTTCCCATTCTCAGAACTGACAAAGCCTCCGAGAACTTTCTCACTGGACTGCAGTACTCCACTGCATGTTACAAGAAGTCTCTCTGGAAATGGCTTCGAACAACTTTGCCTTCACTTCTCTGTTTACTCACTGTGTCTTCTCCCACCCCAGAAGGTAAGCTCCTTGAGGGCAGGGGCTGTCTCACTGTTATTTTACATTGTAACCCAGGCCAATCTGAGTAATACAAAGGCATTCTTGAGGGACTTTTGGGCATGTTCAGATCACCTGACGTGGTGGACTGCACCCCCTACCATGTGGGTGAGGGTAGCCTCCTTTGATTGGCTGCCTGAGTGTTTAAAACTGGTGAGACTGTGCCAATTTCTATTTATTTATGTATTTATTCATTTATCGGTCTATCCATTTACCTATTAATTAAGTTGTTTATCTCTCCACACATTTATATATTTTAAATATAGTGGACTTAGCCAATTATCCACTCATTTTGGGCAGTTAGGTGGTGCAGTGGATAGAGTGCTGGGCCTAGAGTCAGGAAGACTCATTCCTGAGTTCAAATCAAGCCTCAGACATTTATAGTTATGTGACCTTGGGCAAGTCACTTAACCCTATTTGCCTCAGTTTCCTCATCTGTAAAGTAAGTTGAAGAAGGAAATGGCAAACTACTCCAGTGTCTTTGCTAAGAAAACCCCAAATGGAGTCATAAAGAGTCAGACACGATCGAAAAAATCCGAGAACATTCATTCTTTTATTTCTTGGTTTGTTCATTTATTTATTTGTTTGCCTGTTCCTTTGTTCATCCCAGCTGCACTCCTCTCTTTCTGCTCCCTTTTCATCCACTCTCATAAGCTGCATCCAGAGGGTGAAGATCACGGGTCATCCATAGCACAGGCACCAGGAACCAAACTAGTGGTGGGGAAGGATTTTCCTTTTCCTTCTCCCTCTCTTTTTCCTTGGCTCCTAGAAATGGTCTTGGGGGTGGTTATTCTGTCT
>NW_027555625.1:10925559-10953059 GCF_003287225.1 Phascolarctos cinereus
CTCTAACCACCGAGCCACACTGCCACTGGGAAAATCACCAAGAACTGTTCACAAATGGTTTAAAAATCCAACAGACTTGAATTCCCACAGCTTCCTCCATCACTCTTATTTATTGTAAATAAGTTTTCTGAATTTGCATCCAGCACAACAAAATGAAGCATGACAATGATTTGGCTTATCGCCACACCACTGCAGACACACAGTGCAAATACCGGACATACATAGACCTGGGCATGGGACACTGGGCCCACGGGGAAAGACCTGCCTCTCTGGAAGACGGAATCCTTTCACGCCAATGGAACCGTGTGGTCAACATAGCGAGTGTTGTATTCTTCCTCATCTGCGATGACTGTTTTGTTGACTTTGTGCTTCAAATCAGAAAATCACATTCCTTGGGGTGATGTGGAAATGCTTGTTCAAATCCACCATGGCAGGGTAGTGTCACAGTTACCATTTTACCTGCTTACAGGCATGGACACGCACTGAAACATACATTCATGTGTGGACTATACACATATATAAATGTGGATGTATACAGATGTGTGTGGATGTATTACATGTATATGCACACCATACGTATATGCATGCATTTACAATGACATGTGTAGATGTGTACATATGCATGTGCGTATGCATATATACATGTGTGCCTGTTACAAAATGTGTATATTTGTTACATATTGTAATATATGTATATAATACACACATTCTCATTTTCTAAAGTATCAATGTAACTTGAACGTTAGCTATCATTATAATTGTTCCTAAGTGCCCAAGTCCTTATCTTAAACATGAAAAACCTTCCATATTAATCATATTTGCCTAGTTGGCAAGGGTAATATGCCACATCCATGTGGACCACCCAAAGTGCCATGTCCTTGAACACCACTCTAAATGGGAGTGATACAGGTTGAACCCTGACAAAGTGACTCTTGGAGGTAAGGCATGAAGGAGCTGGGATGAGCTCTTCTTGCCCCCAAGGTTGGATGATTCTTACCTGCCCTTGAAACTTCTCCCCACCATCCCATGGTCCAGAAGCCCGGGTGCACTTCAGAAGGTCTTACAAACCCAACAGGGGCGAATGCAGAACCAGGAGCTAAGCCCGCCTGTGTTTGTCTGTGCATTTGGTAAATACAACAAATGCAGACGCCTGTATGTTTGTGCGGACCTGGGTGTCTATACAAACCACTCACGGTAGGAAAAAAAGGGTTCTTTCTGGGAGAGAAATCACCAGAGTGAAGGAGTATCTATGGACTTTCTTTCACAGAAAGAATAAAGACTTCATTAAACCATTCCCAGGTTTCTCTCAGTTGTCTGATAGTGCAATTGAAATAGGAAAGCATTCCCAGCTACACAAGTAAGACTTTCTTTAAAAAAAATATACATCCTCAAAAATAGGAAGCTCGGTCTCATCACCAAGGCAGGCTTCCATTTCCCAAAATCTCTTCCCCATGAGCCAGCCGGATGAATACTGGTCCTGAGAAGGAATGGCCACCTCCCTGCCACGATCAAAGAAACCCAGATCTGAAACAGGATCTGATTTTAACCAACTGTTCATCCATGGGGCCCTATAATTGAGGGGGAGAGGAAGACTTTAAGACAAGATGCGTTGCTGTGAAATTCTACAGGCTATGGCTCTTTAGATGGGAAACTGAACAATGGCTGAGCAGCTTTTTCTTTTTTAAAAAATAAAATTATTATTGATGAATTCGGATGCTCACCATCCAAATGACTACAGAAGAAATCAAGCCAGCATGTTTATACATGAATACAATGAGGAGTAGAAGACGCCATCAGCCACACCTACAAAGAATGCAGTTTAATGTTCTCTTCGAAAGACTTCAAACAAAGTAGAAAACGACCGTCACCCTCCTTTGGCACACATTCAGCTCAAGGCCACGTTTTTGGTACCGGCCCTTTTCCCAAGGGCCTCGGTTACCCCGTGTGCTGAGGAGAATGATGTTAACAAGGGAAATATTGCACACGGTGATCACCGGTAAAATGAGCCATGACAATGGCCTGAAAACCTCAGCCCCCAAGACCACTATGTGTCTCATGACATTCAGAGGGCACTGGCACCCACAATGGACATATTCCAAAAGGAGCTTCATCTCCACAGCACTAAAGTGGAACCCTCTCAGAAGTGGGTGGTCTCCAGGGAGGGTAGAGCATGGGGGCAGGAGGAAGAAAAATAAATACGCCAAGTACATAGCTAAGTATTATGGATAAGGAGGAATCAGGGTATCTTTCACAGAGTACAAGCACGGAGAACTTTTCACCGACACCCAGAGATTAGAACCATGTGAAAAGACGCAACCAAAATTCAGCTCCAGAGAACGTAAAAATACAACAGAGAGAACTTCATGAAGTAAATGCCCTTTCCCAGCAGTGGGGTAGGACTCCCTTAGAAGAGGCCTCTTCCCTCTGACGCCACTCTTCCAAGGTGGTGAGATCTCTTTTGGCTCAGAAATAAGCCGCATGGGATCCACGCTGCTCGGAAATGTTTTGCCCACTTTTCACAGGCACGGCACATTTTTGATTTTGCTGAGTAATATTGAGGTCTGCATCAAAACAAAAAAAAAACCAGCAAACCTTCTAGCAAGTCCTACTTCGGTTTTCTGAGCCCGCATAGTGCAAAGACCAATGGTGGCCACGGTGGGCTATTACACTGTGCCCTTGTCCCTGGACGGAACCAACCAACAAGGAAGCCTTTCTCCACAGTGAATGAAGCAACGATCCCCCAACTCTTAAAACAGACTTTTCGTAAGTTACTTAGAAATGTTGTTTCAAGGGGAAGCTGGGGGAGTTCAGGTGGGGAGGGAGAATAAAACATTTCTAAATTTTTTTGAGCAAATGGATACAATGCCCCAAGTTCCAACTGAACTCTTCACAAAGCCTATCCTTTAATCGGAGGTTAGCCAGTCCTTTGCATTGATGTCACAAGGCTGTCAGTGCGTGTTAGCAGAGGCTGAATGGATATCCTGATTTTCAAAAGGGGGTAAGGGCTCTCTCCAAAAAGTGAAGTTACTGAAAGTGTCCGAACAAGGGAAGTCTGAAGAATGGCTTCTTTTCAGTAATGGGAAAACGTGGTCAACCACCTCACAGAGTCTCACGTAACTGGAAAGAAAGCAGACAGGTCAGTCATCACCACATGACGATGAACATGAATTAATGACAACGGTAAAAACACCTCAGGCGCTTTACACGTCTCACAACCACCCTGGGAGGCAGATGCTATTTCATCCCCATTTTACAGATGAGGAAACTGAGGCTGAGTGAGAGGTGATAAAAAATGAGGCCACACATCTAGTAACAATCTGAGGTTGGATTTGAACTCAGGTCTTTCCCGGGGTCCAAATCTTGCACTCCATCCACTGAGCCACCACCTACCCTCAATTACCCAACTGATCACAGAATCAGAGAACCTTAGGTGAAGTCAGGCTTGAATAGCAGAGAATACGTCAGGCACGGTGCTCACTGTCCCAAGAATGCTGGGCTTGGAGATCTGAGTTCAAATCCTACCCCTGGCCCTTTCTAGGAGACCTCAGCAGAGGGGCTCTCCCCCTCTGGATACAGTTTCCTTATCTGTAACCTGGGGCTCACTGCACCAGGTGGGCCTACCTCACAGGCCTAGTAAGAGCTCACATTCAAAGTGTTCCAAAGTGGAAGGTTTTTCAAACCTTCAAATGCTGAGCAAACATCAGCAGGAGCTATACCAAGATCACCATTATCTTCCACCCCAACACCCTGAACATGAACGGCTCATTTCCAGCACCGTGCATTTCAAAAGGCAGAAGGGCCTTCCAGATCAGGGAGTCCCCCCTCCTCCTTCTACAGACAAAGGAACGGAGCTCCTAGGAAGGGACCAGGTCACCAGATCTCACTTGAAGGAATTAATCATAGAATTATTCTGAAATCCATTCACAAAAGAGCAGATATTTACATGTGTTTTAAGGTTCCCAGAGTGCTTTACAACCTTCATCACATCTATGCCTTAGAGCAACCTTATAAGGTAGGGTTTTCCCCATTTCTTTTCTTTTTGGGGGGAGGGGAGTGTGGGGCTATTGGGTCCCATGATTTCTTTCATATTGGGAACTTCCAGTGTGGACATCCCCTCCTCCAGTGCAGATCTCCAACTGGCCCATGATTTCTCCTCTCAGTAACCTGAGGCTCAGACTTGGTGACTTGTTCACAGTACCTAGTCCAAAGGTCACAGGCAGGACTCGGAAGTTGGCTTTCCCAAACCCATGGCCAGCCGATCTTTACAATGCCACATGGCCTCTCTCTTAATCAAGAAAGACTGTGTTCAGTATTGTCAGGGATGCAAAGAAAAATCAATGGATGGATGGATGGATGAATGATTGAATGCACATGAAGGGCTCCCTATGTAAAGAGCACCGTGCTAAGTGCTGGGTCCAAAGAGTAAAAAAGCCAGGCACTCCTTGCTTCCCAGGGGTTCCCACTCTAATGGGAGACAGCCCCTCTGGAGGGTTTTGGCTACCAGTCAAGGTCCTGTGGTCTTCAGGAGCAAAGCAGATGGTCAGGCCTCCTCTTCAGTGTCATCTCCACGGGTAAAATCTGCCTGTTCCTGATGCGGCCCCGCCAGGCGTGGCCCAGGGCTTTCTCCAGTGGCAGGTACCTTCCTTTCTGGGTCTTCCACAGCTGTGGCTGCAGCCCCAGCAGAAGCTGTCACCAGGCTGCTTCCCAAGATGATGCTTGTGGGCACGGGGCTGGAAGCATTGCTGTTTCCGGCTCTCAGGTTCAGGGTCCCAGCCAGAGGGAAGATGGCGGCCCAGGTCTGACCTGCTCGACACATGCTGACTCCTGGCTCTCCCTCATGGCATCCTACTGCTTTAGCCAGGCTGACCCAGCTGCCCTATGGGGGGCAGTGGGTGGGGATCACCATCAGCCCCCTCCCTCCTCCACGGGAGCTGACTCCTCAGATGATGCCTGTGGGTGCTGGGCTGGAAGCAGGAGCTGTGGTCCAGTGATGCTGACAACCCCAGAGCCAGAAACATGGGGGAAGAGCCCAGCCCTCACCCTGTCTGCCACTAACTAGTTCCATGGCCAAGAGTAAGTCCCATCCCCCAGGAGGTCAGCATCTTCATCTACTCTCTTGGGCCTCAGTATCCCTCTTAGAAAGCCAATTAGGATACACATCTCCTCCTATGACCCACACCAGACCAGAAGCACCTGGAGGGGCAGGGACCATGGGCATTATCTCCTTATCGCTTCCTCTGCTCTACCCTGAACAGATTCCATCTGGGCGCCCCATTTTAAGGAGGGCATGGTGAGGAGCACAATGGTGAGCCAGTTTAACCTGGAAAAGACTTAGCAGAGAAGCAATAACCGTCTTCACGTATTAAACCTGTGCTTGGCCCCAGAGCGCAGAGCTAGGAAGATGGCAGCAAGGGAGGCTAGGCAGGTTGTGACTCATCAGGAAGAAAACCTTCCCCCAATTTAGGGCTACCCAAACACTGGTGGACCCTGGGACGCCCTCCTCAACAGCTCCAGGGACGCTCTAGGACCTCCAGGATCAAACAAAATGCTCTGCTGGGGCTTTTAAATCCTTCCTACTATCCCAGCATCCCCACACCTGACTGCCCTCCGTGAGCTTCTCGGTCCTTGGTCCAATGACACTGTCCTCCTGGGTGTCCAGGCTAGCCAAGGCCCCCTCCTTCCATCCTGGCCACCCTCCTCTGCAGGCTCCCCTTTCACTCTCCCTTGGCTCAGGACCATGGCCAGCACCCCCCTGTTCCTCCTCTTCCACCAAGTTTGGAGCTGACATTTGAGGCTCTAGCCTCTCCTCTCCAGGTGCCAATGTTCCCTGTCCTGAGGTCCCCCCATCCAGTGCCCACATTCTTGGTTAACGGGCAGCTCCCCTAGCTCAGATTCACCAGAACAATTAGGGGCAGACTCACAGGAATGGGGGTTAAATGCCCCACATTCTCTCCCCCCAGAAGCAATACTCACGACGAGATGTTAGTCTTGGCGTGTTCTTGTACTAGTTCTCCTTTGGGGTTGACGGTAAATATTCGATTCAAGGTCACGCCCACTTGCTTGTAAGAGTAAACGTCCTAAAGCATGAGTTCAAGGTCAACGAAAATCTCATCAGACAAGGAAATAAACTCCACTCTGACTGTCAACCAGCAGTCATGATGTACCTACTATGTGGCAGGCACGGTGCTAAGGGTGGGGCATACAAAGAAAGGCAAAAACGGTCCCTGCTGGCAGGCAGCTCCCTGCCTGAAGACAAAACAGTTCCCTTGCCCACCGCCTGGCTGCGCGGGCAGCTGGAGGGTCTGGAACCATCCCCAGAACTCTGCCACTTTCCTGAGCCCAGCCCTGCCTTTTCCAGCTCCCACTCACCCATCTCTTCCAGGTCCCTCTCACTGAGATGTTGACACAGAAAAACATTTTGCAGAGACCTGGGTTCAAATCCTAGCTCGGACGCTTACTGCCCGTGGCCAAGAGCCTCGCACCCCCTCCCCACCCTATGCCGTTCCCAAGAAGACAGTCTCATTGTAATGGCCACTCTGCTCTGAATGCTCACCGCAGGCCGGTTTCCGAAGGCAGCATAGAAGGGATCCGTGTTTGGAAGAAACAGGTTTTTGATGTCCGTCAAACACTGAACTTTAAATTTCTCAGGCTTCTTTTCAATGACCTCTCTGTGAAGAGAAAATCGTAATGAAGAGCCATCAGTTCCAAAGTAGCACATTGGCCACTCGCTGGGAAACCAGCATCCCGATGGAGGTGTCTGGTCTGGACAAGCTCCGGGCCCCACACAGGGAACAGCCCTCGACAACAACCAAGGGGGATGAAGCGTTTTCTATGCACGGGACGCTGGGCTTGCCTCTGGGGGTGCAAGGACCTCCTGCCCTCACGGAGCTTACCATCTAACAGGAGGGGGACACAACATCCCCAAAAGTCAGGGCAGGTAGGGGCCTCCGCAGCCATCTCGCCCAACCCCCATCCCCTCTACTACAGACCCAGAGCTCACCACCAATTCAGTTCAATTCAATAAATACATATTAAGCACCTACAGTGTGTCGGGGATACAAAAAGAGGCAGTGCCTGCCCTTAGGGAGCTTACAGTTCTTCCAAGACAGCCCCACTCCCCTCTAGGACAACTCTAGTTATTAAGGAGTACTTTTAGGAAGTGAGGGTTATGATGTAGAATACTGTCTACAGTCAGAAATTATTAATGTTGGCTGGTTTGGATGAACCAATTATCCTTCCTTGGTAACTATGTGCTGAGACGAAGCTTGGCCTGAGGGATACAACGTTGGCTCAGGGACCGGAAGACCTGGGTTCAATTCCTGACATGTATTAGTCTAGTGACCAAGCCTGCATGGTTGGAGGGAGCACCCTCCAAAGGGAATTCCCCAGACCGAGGAAATGACAGGAGCAAGGCCTTCTCCTAGATGAAGAAAGGCTCTCAGAGTTGAGAGGGGAAGAAGGAGCTCTGCAGAAATGAAGATGACTAAAAAAATAAGGCACATATACACATACACATTTTACTCAAAAATATTTTTGAAATAAAATACTACTGAGTGCAAAAAAAAACTAGATAATGCTTTAATCAGTGGGAAGAATCTGACTCAAATTTCTGAGCAAGCTCACTACATTAAAATTTTTTTTAAAAACCAAAAAAAAAACTTTCTTAAAGGTATTTCATGAGGGGAAAGAGGTGTCCTTCAGCCACTGCTGGACTTGGAGTCTGGAAGATGGGTTCAGATCTCGCACATCTGAGCCTCAGTCTCCCAATCAATGAAATGGGGACTATAATGCCTACCTCCTCGGGCCCTTACAGTACTCTGAAGACCTCAAGGGGCTGTGTCGAGCACCCCTTGGTATGCCTAGTGGGAGGGCACACAGCACCTCGTTTCATGGGATTTCTAGGCCAAAGGAATCCTTGCAGACCATCCACAGAAGGCTGCAGCCAACCGCACTGATAAGACCTGGATTTCTCATTCAGTTTACCAGCCACTATGGCTCTTGGGTCTGGGAGAAGATGCCCAGACCAGAGGAAGCGTCTTCTCCTCTGAAGTATGTCCTCGTCATTTGGGCTCTGGCACTGGAGCAAGGAACGCAGCAGCAGAAAGCCAGGGAGCCTCAGCAGCAAGGGCGGCCCCCGGGGACCGGGGCGGGGGGGGGGTCCATGCATGTTTGCAGCCCAGCAGGGATTCTGGACTGACACTTATGCACACAGAGAAAGACAACTAGGAAGCACTGGGGGGGAGTGGTGTGTGTGCTTGTGTGTGTGTGTGTGTGTGTGTGTGTGTGTGTGTGAGAGAGAGAGAGAAAGAGAGGGAGAGGAAGAGACGAAGAAACAGAGAGAGACAGAGAGACAGAAAGAAACAAAGGCAGAGACAGAGAGAGACAGAGAAAGAAAGAGAGGGAGAGAGACAGAGACAGAGAAAGAGAGGGGGAAGGGAAAAGGAGGGAGGGAGGAGGAGAGAGGTGAGAAAGAGAAAGAGAGAAGAGAAGGAAGGGGTGGGGGAGGGAGAAGGAAAGGGAGAGACAGACAGGGCCATTTCAGCGGGGCGGGGGAAGGGTCTCCACAACATGGGGCCAGGTGGAGCCATGCAGAGCCAGCCCTTCCCAGGAACATGGAGCCGCCAGGCCCCCACAGCATCCCCACTCAGAGCCGAGGCAGCTTTGCAGGGAGAAGGCAAGGAGCATGATAGAGGGTCTGGGGCCAGTCTTCAGCTCTATGACAATGGGAGATTCCCTTTCAGCTCTGGCTGTCGGGGTCCCTCTGACCTCTGAAGGGCATGAAAGAGACAATCCCCCTTTAAAAAAACAATCATCTATCTAAATAATTGGAAAAACATCAGCTGCTCATGGGTAGGCCGAGCTAATATAATAAAAATGACAATTCTACCTAAGCTAATTTACTTATTCAGCACCATGCAAATCAAACTACCAAAAATTATTTTATAGAGTTAGAAAAAATAATAACAAGATTTATCTGGAAGAACAAAAGGTCCAGAATATCAAGGGAACTAATGAAAAGAAATGCAGGGGAAGGTGGCCTAGCTGGTCCAGATGTTAAATTGTATTTAAAGCAGCAATCATCAAAACTGCTTGGTACTGGCTAAGAAATAGTGGTGCATCAGTGGAATAGGTTAGGTATGCAAGACACAGTAGTCAACGACTATAGGAATCTATTATTTAATAAACCCAAAGACCCCAGCTTCTGGGCTAAGAACTCATTATTTAGCAAAAACTGCTGGGAAAACTGGAAAATGGTACAGCAGAAACTAGGCATAGACCAAAATCTTACACCCTATACTAAAATAAAGAAAAAAAGGTTACTCAGTTTAGAGATAAAGGCTGATACTATAGGCAAACTGGGAGAGCAAGGAATAGTTTACCTGTCAGATTTATGTAGAACAGAAGAATTTATGACCAAACAAGAGACAGAGAACAGTATGAAATGCAAAATAGATAATTTTGATTATATTAAATTGAAAAGTTTTTGCACAAACAAAGCCAATGCAACCAAGATTAGGAGGGAAGCAAAAAACTAGGAAAGATTTTACAACCAGTGTCTCTGATAAGGGCCTCATTTCTAAAATGCACAGAGAACAAAAGTCAAATCTATGAGAATACAAGTCATTCCCCAATTGATAAATGGTCAAAGGATATGAAAAGACAGTTCTCAGATGAAGAAATTAAAGGCATCTATAGTCATACGAAAAAATGTTCCAAATCACTACTGATTAGAGAAATGCAAATCAAAACAATTCTGAGGTACCACATCACACCTATTAGAATGGCCAACATGACAAAACAGGAAAATTATAAATGTTAGAGAAGATGTGGGAAAACTGGAACACTAATGCAGTGTTGGCAGAGTTGTGAACTAATCCAACCACTTTGGAGAGCAATTTGGAACTATGCCCAAAGAGCTATAAAAGTGTGAATACCCTTTGACCCAGCAATAGCACTTCTAGGGCTATATTCCAGAGAGATCATACAAATGGGAAAATGACCCACATGTACAAAAATATTTATAGCAGCTCTTTCTGTGGTGGCAAAGAACTGAAATTGAGAGGATACCCATCAATTTGGGAATGACTGAACAAGTTGTGGTCTATGAATGTAATGGAATACTATTGTGCTATAAGAAATGATGAACAGGTGGACTCAGAAAAACCTGGAAAGGCGTGTATGGACTGATGCTGAGTGAAGTGAGCAGAACCAGGAGAACGTCGTACACAGTAACAGCCACATTGTGTAATCACTAACATTGATAGACTTAGATCTTCTCAGCAATGCAAGGATTTCCAAAGGTCTCATCGATGGAAAAGGCTATCCACATCCAGAGAAAGAACTATGGAGTCTGAATGCAGATCAAAGCATACTATCTGCTCTTTTTTTTCTGTTTTGTTTCTTCTTTCTTGTGATTCCTCCTATTGGTTCTAATTCTTTACAACACAAGTAATGTGAAAATATGTTTCATAGGAATGTATATGTAGAGATTGCATGCCGTCTTGAGGAGGGAGGGAGGGAGGTGGGGAGGGAGAAAATTTAAAACTCTAAAGATTATGGAAGTGAATGTTGAAAACTAAAAATAAGTTAATTAATTAAGCATAAATTTAAAATTTTTAAAAAATAAATAAAAGACAATCATCACCTAGCTCTCCCAGCCAAGGATGAAGGCAGCTCAAAGCCACTGCAGCCTCAGGGCAGAGCCCCCAGAACCTCCTAGAGCAGCCCAACCAGAGCTGGAAGGAAACTTGAGCTTCCTCTAGCACAACTTGTTCATCTTACAGATGGGGAAACTGAGGCCCAGAGCCAGGATTCAAGCCCAGGTCTTCTCACCCCAGGGCCAACATTCTCTCACTGAACTGAAATCTGCCCCCAGAACACTCAATCACGGCACCTCTATATGCAAGGACATCAAGGATCCCAAGCACCCCCATTCTATTCTGAGCCCCCTAAAAGCTTTGTGGGCAATGATAGAGCCAAGACTCGAACACAGATCCTAGAAGGAGAGGCAGAGGGGTGCTGGGAAGCCAAGGTTTCGCACTAAGCCCCCCACATACACTCCTCCAGCTCCACATGGTTCTCGTGTCCTCCTGGGGCCTTCTTCAGGGAGGCCTCCCCCACTCTGGAGCCCTAAATCACGTAGTGCACACGCAAGATGCCAGGGGCTCCTTCCTACCTGTGCAAGGCGGAGAAGAGGCTGCTGGGGCTGAGCAGCAGCGGGCCCTGGGGCAGCACGGTCCCCCGCTCATTCACCCAGTGCAGGTAGCCCCGCGTCATGTCCGCCATCCCGATGGCCCTCGCAGAGCAGTAGAGGAACTTGTAGCCGTTTCTGCAGGAGGGCGAGAGAAGAACCGAGCGGTCACATCCATGACCCCCACCCTGGGACAGCCACCATGGCTCAGCTCCCACTCCCCCGGAGCCCGGCTGCCTCTCCCGGGCTAATGAAAAGGGAAGGGGTGGGGGCAGCAGAGAAGGCTCCTTGACAAAATCCCCAGAAAGCACAGCGCTTATTAACGAGCATGTGTGTGCACCTACTGCGTGCAGAGCCTGGGGAATGGGTGAGAACGAAGTCAGGACCAGGCGCAGTCCCTCCTGGGGTCACCACCTCATGTGGAGATGTGAGACATGCAGAGATGAGAAATAATCAAACACACCATACCTACCCACGTCCGTGGCAAATAAATCAAGGCCCCTAGCAATAACAGCTGAGGTTTCTGAGTGCCTAAGCTTTGAAAGCACCTTGCGTCCTCCTGGCTGCCCCCATTTCACAGATGAGGAAGCCAGGGCTTACGTGACTGCCAGGGTCACTCAGCCAGCAGCACACAGCAGTCACCCAGATGACCAGCACAGATCAAAGAAGAAGGGAAGGAAATCCTTGGGCTCCCTCTGGTCCCTGGAGCAGAGAGCATGCTGGGCGTAGGGAATGGCCCGGTCAGAGGGCAGGACCTGAGCTAGACACCGAGGGGTCCGGGCCTATTCCCAGCTCGACCCCAGGACTCTCCTGAGCTCAGCCCAGTCACTCTCTCTGGGCCTCACTTTCCTCCCCAAGGAGATAAAGGCAGCAGAGGGGCAGCTAGGTGACGCAGTGGATAGAGCACCAGCCCTGGAGTCAAGAGGACCCGAGTTCAAATCTGGCCTCAAACACTTGACACTCACTAGCTCTGTGGCCGTGGGCCAGTCACTTAACCCCAACTGCCTCACAGAAAAAAAAAAGATAAAGGGAGTAGATCAGGGGATGTCTACGGTCTCTAAGCTTTCATGGTTTATATTCTAAGGCCCCATCCAGTTCCAACATCCCTGGGTCAATTCAGTTCAAAACACTGTTTATTAAACACCTACCACAAAGGCAAAGTGACTAGGAGGTAGAGCCAGAGGGCATGGGGGCGGGGGGGATCTCAGGAAAAAAAAATATCTATCAACAGCACTTTTAGGCTTAATCAGCATCATTCACCCTTTCTCAATCTTGAAGTCAGCCACACAATGTCAGTCCTTTGATTCACCGCATCTTCCCATTTCTGAGGCCTAAATGCTCACACTGGACATTTAACAATCAGCTCTCCCCTGAGGATCTTTGCTCCCAGAGCCTTGCAGCTCAGAATCACAACACGGGGCACTTAAAGAGCACTTCCGTGTTCTCTGCTGGCTCTCACGACATCCCTGGGAGGGAGGGGCCATTTTCATCCCCGTGGGGAGCAAACTGAGGCTAGCGACCCCAGCTCTCCGTTCTAAGGCCCCTCCCAGGTCTGACATGCCAAGAACGGCCAAGGCCTATCCTCAGACACTGACTAGCAGCCGATCTGGGCACAGCCTCAGGCCAGGCACGGGAGAAAGCCCCAGCCCGGCTGAAGACCTAGGAATCAGGGCAGAAAGCCCTGACCTTCACAAGAACATGGAAAGTTGGGCACCCAGGCAGGATGTGGATGGCCAGCCGGGCACAGCCCAGGCAGGGTGGGGCCTCCGGGCAGGGAGAGTCATCACAGAACCTCAGAATCTTTCCCAGCCAGAAGGAACATTGTATGGTCAAAAGGCAACATACCCATCGTTAGGACAAGAGGTTTTTTGTTTTGTTTTTCTTTTTTCATTGTGGAAAAGAAAATAAATGACTATTAAGTGGGAAAAAAACATTTTAATTTAATTTTTTTAAGACAGACATCACACATAGGGCATCAGCACTGCAGGCATGCTGACACCAAGGAGGGGTAAAGGGAAAAGGACCAATGCTTGAACACTTACTGGCTGACTTTATGATAGAGCTTTGCAATCCCTTGGTGCGTCCAATCCTTGCCAAGCGTAGGCAAGATGTGCCCTAACGTGTCAGATCTAAGGGAAGAGAGGAATGAGAGAGTCAAGGAAGAGGTGAAAGGGGAAGGAGGTATGCTGTCCAATGGTCACTCGCCCTGGCAAGGCTTCCTGCCCCTCGAGCACAGGTAACCAAGATCCCATCCCCTTACTCAGCCAGGCAATTCTCCTTCTGGCCATAAGGCTAACGTGATCAAATGGACACCGTGCTCCAAGCAGGGCGCACCCATTAATGCCCTGAGAGGGAGCAGCCGGCAGCCAGACTGTGCAAGCACCTCTGAATCGGGGCTCCTTCAAGAAATCATTGTGCCAAATCACCAGGAAACACTGACAGAGAAGGGCAGCCCCTGCGCCCTACCTCAGGGAGGCAAGCACGTCACTGGGTGGACGTACCGTGTGATGGTTCCATCGATGTCAGAAATGACCACTTTGTCATCCCAGTCCCAGAGGTAGATGGTGCCTTCACAGCGGCAGGTGCCCTGGTACTGGGTGGTAACGCTGAAAACCACATCGTTGGGACCGTTCTTCAACTTCAAGCTTTTCTGAAAAACACCAAGGGTATGGTTATCAATCAATCAATCAGTCAGTCAATCAATCATCCCACAAGCATTTATTAAGGGCCTACTGTGTACCAGACCCTGAGCTAAGAATTTAGACACTGAGCGAGAAGGCCCACATTCAAATCCTGTCTCAGGTGCTTATGACCTCTGTGATTCGTGGCAAATTACTTAACTTCTGCCTGCCTCAGTTTCCTCATCTGTAAAATGAGGATAATAATAGCACCTACCTTATTTTTGTTAAAAGGAGAGCTCACTGAGAGGAGAAGGGGGAGGGATACATTAGGAAACACAAGTGACTTGAAAACAAGTTATCAATAAAATTTATTTCAGGGGCAGCTAGGTGGCGCAGTGGATAGAGCACCGGCCCTGAAGTCAGGAGGACCTGAGTTCAAATGTGACCTCAGACCAAACAGTTGACACTTACTAGCTGCATGACCCTGGGCAAGTGACTTAACCCCAATTGCCTAAAAAAGAAAAATTTACTTTAAAAAACTCTAGAGGCAAGATTCAAACACAGGGCTATCAGGTACACTGATTTACAAATAAAAGCAATATGTAAATGTTAGCTCTTAAGCAATGAAACCTCGAGGAAGCTTCCATGCTCTTCAATTACAGGACCAGAGAAGGAAGAAACCAGAGTCCAAATCCCCATTTTGCAGATGAGGAAACTGAGGCCCACAGACATTAGAAGGGCATTCTGAGAACAGAATATGTAAGAAGCATTTAATAGAAATCAAAGCTGTCCACAAGATGAATGGGTGTGTGTGTGTGTGTGTGTGTGTGTGTGTGTGTATGAGAGAGAGAGAGAGACAGACCAGAAAGGAGGGGAGAGGAAGAGACAGAGGCAGGGAGACAGACAGGGAGATCCCAATCACCAGAAGGCTTCTAGCGAAGACCCTGGGGCCACTTCTACTGAGGGGGGGGCCACAGACAGGGGGGAGGGAAGTGTTCAAGTCTCCTAGAGGGGAATATTCCTATACCAGGGAGGGGTGTGGGTGAGCTGATCTCAAACTGTCCTTCCAAGGGAATTTTGACTCCCGTCCCTGCCCCCCTCTCTGTCTGTCTGTCTCTCTCTGTGTCCATCTTCTCTTCTCTCTTTCTCTCTCTCATTCTTAACTTGGGGTCCATTAATTCACATTTAGACAGACAGACAGACAGACAAGCAGAGAGATCCTCTATCCGTCCTCCCGGCTGTCCCTAGCACAAGCCACTCCTCATCCCCCACCAGCCTTTCCTCTTCCCCTCCCCCAGGCTTGGAACGTCCCCTCCTCATCTCCACTTCCTGGATTCCCAGCCTCCTTCAGATCCACAGGAAGCCTTTCCCAATCCCTCGTTATTCTAGAGTCTTCCCTCTGGGGATTACTTCCTACTTCTCCTGGGTAAAGTTTGTCCACATTTGGTTTTGTGCACCTCCCCATTCTAGTGTGCACTCCCGGAGGGGTGGGACTGCCTATTGGCTTTCTTTGGATGCCCAGTGCCACGCACACAGTAGAAGCTCAATAAATGCTCGTTGGCTTCCATAGAATCGTTTTCCTTGGTAACCCTGTGCATGTCCTTTTTGCACGTCACAACAGGCTTTGGAGGGGCCCTCGAGGCCTCACCAGAATGACCGTCGGGGACGGTGTGCGTGCATGACTACCGCTATTTACCATCTACACGGAGAGGAAAACGAGGGCAGACTCACGAGCTGGTCCGAGGTGAGGCGCAGCGTCTTCTTGTAGGTCACGTTGGACATCAGAGTGTGGAGGCTGGCGCTGGACTGCTTGGCCGTGACAGAGTCCTCGTCGCTGGAGGACGACTCATCCTTCATCCTGGAGGGGCACGGACACCCATGATGGCGGGAGCGGGAGGCCTCCGCTATGCAGGGCCTTGGGGTGAGCTCCCAGAGAACACTGCATAACTCGTGGGCCAGGGGAGTGAGAGTGGGGAGGGGGAGGACCACCTTCACTGCCCCCATCAATGCCTTTCAAGCTGAGAGAATCCTGTAACAAGCCAGGGGACAGGACGGCTCTGACAGGGAGGGTGCTAAAGTTAAATAATGAATGGAAAGCCCTGGGGACTCCAGAGGTCATTAAGACCAGCCCCCCACCCAGGGCAGGCCAGTGCTTTCTGGGCCTCCCAGAGCCAGAACTGTGGAAAGTCAGGGCTAGAAGGGGCCCTGAGGCCTCTGAAGCAGCTGCGCCCCTGCACAGGATGAGTGTCTAGGGGAGGAAGGCAGGGCCAGGCTGGGGGCCCACAAGACCCGCATTCAAGTTCTGCCTTGGTCAGTCGACAGTAGCAGTGGCTACAGCACACATGTGCCAACACTGATACCGCACGCTAAGGCTTCCCAAGCACTCGACGTATTTCACCTTGGTCACACCCTGAGAGGCAGGGGTGCTGTTATCCCCATTTTACAGATGAGAAAACTGAGGCAGTCAGAGGGTCACAAAGGTTTCAAAGGCATTTGGGCTGAAGCCAATAAGAGGGACATGAATGGGGATAGACGCTAATTGTCCCACTTGGATCGAACAAGCCACCTTCACAAGTACAAGACAGGACAGAAATCTATCTACAGAAGAGCCTGCAGGCTTAGTGCACTTCAAGCCCAACAACAGGACATGGTCAGCTAACATCCAGGTCTTCAAGTCTGCAGAGGGCTTCACTGAATTCTTACGGCTCTGAGAGGCAGGCGCTATTATTTCTTTACAGACTTTTTCAAACAGTTTACAAATGAGAACACTGAGGCTGAGAGAAGGGATCTGTCCAGGGTCACACAGCTAGGAAACGGAAGCAGCAGGATGTGAACCCAGGCGGCTCGTCCCGAGCATTCTCCCCCACAAACCCCAATGCAGCACCGAGTGCCAGAGCGGACGGGACGTCGGGGACCATCGGGGCCAACCCAGACTTGGACAAGCCTCCCCGCCATGGCACCCCCCACGAGGGGATCGCCCTCCAGGGACAGGGAGCTCGGGCCTCCCAAGGCAGCCCAGCCCACCACGGGCCCGCTCATTCCTCTTCTTTGCACTGGCCTATCTCCCCAGTAGAATGTCGGCTGCTGGAGGGCAGGGGCTGTGACATGGTCTCCCCTGTGCAGAGCAGACTGAGCGGTACCCGACGTCAATGCACGGATGAACCCTGAGGACGACCCTCTAGGCCTGAAACAGTCCAAGAGCCTAGCTCCAATCTGAGGGGACACTCGGTCCCACAGAGCATCGATGGCCAAGTGGATGGGCCAGTCAGGAGGCCTCGCTTCGGCCTCATCCAGCAGCAGGAGCTGATGTTCTGGTGGAACATTTGGAAGCCAGACAGAGAGGGGTGCTGGCGGCAGGTGGATGGGTGCCTCTCTCCTGGGACGCCAGAGCAAGCCGTCTGCTCCGGCCATCTGTTCTCCTGCATTCCTGTTTTTTGAGGCGAGGCCCCGTGATGCCATGTCTGCGACAGAACCGGGCGAGGGAAAACACAGACACGGAGGCTGACAAGCGGTGATGTGCAGCCGGCCGTCGGCTAAGGCAGAAGCCACATGGCCCAGGCACGCAGGGCCTTGGGAGTCTGAGGACCCAGGTTCAAATCCTGGCCTCTTCCATATCCTTCAGCCACCTCACATTCCCCCTCAAGCCCACAATCTCTTCAACTCTACAAGAGGGAGTTGGTCTGGGTGACTCTGGAAAGTCCCTTCCCAGTCCCCCTGGATCAAGTCCCAGCTCGACCTCTTCCCAGCTGTGTGACTTTAGGAAAGCCACTACCCCTCTCTGGGCCTCAATTGGATCAGATGACATCTGAGGTCACTTGCCAGCATAGCCATGACCCCATGTTTTGTAGGATCACAGTAGCTGAGTCTGTGCCCTTGCTCCATGAAGGAAGCACTTACTATAAACCTGGCAGCTTTCCCAACATCTAGGTGTTGTGCATGGTGTTGTGCACACAAGAGGTGATTAACAAATGTTTACTGGACTGAACTGTATCATTGGCCAGGGAAGAGTTGGACCAGAAGCCCTCTGAGAGGCCTTCTAGACACAAGACCCCCTAAAGATCAACCAATAGATCGACAAGCATTCATTAAGCACCTACTGTATACCGAGCAGGCACGGCCCTCAGGAAGAATCCTGCTGTGTGGAAATCTCTGGTCTCAGACTCTCCGCCTGACAGTAGCTAAGTTTGAACTTGTCACAGTACACATTTAAATGGCATTTTAATTTATTTGGATGGTGATGAGCTGTTTGCTCAATTACAGGACTTCAGGGGGCGTTCTGTCAGTCGAGCCAGGCAATCGGGGAAAGCCTCCAACACCTCTTTTAATCTGCTACAGGAACCTGTCATTTCTGCAGGAGACGAGGAGCCAGCAGCAGCTGCATTGAGTACAAAGCTCTTAAGTGCCCCCCTCCCCCTGCCCCTTTGATGAACAAACCATGACTCTTAACGCGTTTTCCAAATAGCATCAATTCCAAATTCTCTCCGCTTTGCGGAGAAGACCGGTTGCCCGGATGACCCCAAACGGCAGACAGAGACCTGTCCTGGACCCAGAACCCCCACGAGGGCGTCCTGCACAAGCAGCCACTCCCAAGGCCACTCGTGCCACTCCCACGGTTGCCTGCACCACTCCTGCCAGGTTCTCCCGACATGAAGCCAGACTTTGCGTCTGTAACTTTTCACCCTCAGAGGCCAAGGAGGTCACGCCTCTTCCAGATGACAAGAGTCGATTCAAACAGGTGGAGACTGCTCTCACAGACTGTCAAGGCCTTCTCTTCTCACTACACGTCTTCCTCCTGCCATCTTTTAACATGGAAGGGACTCCTCATCATCTTCAGGCTGCGTTATCCTCACATCCGACCCATATCAATGAACCACAGTGGCCAAAGACACCAATATTGATAGGCAGGATCAAAACACACACACGACCTTCTCCTCCAACTTGGAGCAAACCTATTCTTCAGGCTTTTCTGCCCTCTCTTGGAGCCACTCAGTTACCAAGTTCTGGTGATTGTACTCCCTACAAAGTGGACAGGGCTGGATCCGGAGGTAGAAAGAGCTGTGTTTGCAACCTATCTCAGACACTTTCTACCCGTGTGACTTCTCCAAATCTCAGCTTCCTCCTCCGCAAAGTGGTGACAATGACAGCACCCACCTCACACAAGGTTATTCTGAAGATCCACTGAGCCCAGAAATCTGCCATGCATCACGCTCCTCATCTCCCACTGCTGGACCTTTGTACAGACTGGAACGTCCTCCTTACTCACCTGTTTCTTGTAACCCCCAGCTCCTTTCAAGGTGCAGTACAAAGGCCACATCCTACCTGAGGCCTTTATGGACCTTTACTGCCCCACCCACGCAAAAACAACCTTCGCATTTATTGTGTGTGTGTATATCTGTATATATAATTTATATACACACACACGTGTGTTTGTGTGTGTGTACTACATTTATTTATCTGCAGACCCTTCTGTTGACTCCCCACCAGCAGAATGTAAGCTCATCGGACAGGCCGTCTCCTTAGGCTTACAATTGTTGGCACAGGGGGGATTAAAACATGTTTGTGGATTGACTGATTGATTCCTGCCCCACCTCCCCCATAGAGCTGGAGGCCAGGGATTGTTCCATTTTTTTCTCTTTGTATCCCCCAGGGCTCAGCACATAGTAGGTGCTTAATAAAGGTTTACTGAATTTAATTAAGACGAGGTCATATGTATAAAGGGCTATAGAAAAACAAGTTATTTTCATTACTGGTATCCCCACATCTGTCTCCCTAACTATTCCCACCATGCCTGCCCCAATACGAACAGGCATCACCACCCAACCTGATTGCTCTGAGAGCACCCTACGAGGCTTCCTCCTCTCTCCTTCCCAATCCTCCCAGAATAATCATCTTTATAGAGAGATCTGCTTGCAATTCTTCAAGGGCTCCTTGTGGCCTACCAAGTCAAGCTCACATTCCCTTGCTTGGCACTCAAGGCCCTCTTCTTTGGCGCCATCTTCCTTCTCTATTTCCTTTCTCTCTTTATACCCCAGGCAGACTGGATGATTCCTGGCTGGGTACCCCCATCTCTGTGCCTGTAATCATTCTATTCCTTGCCCTGGCAATGGCCTCCCCAACCCTCTTTACCAATTAAATTCCTGACATTCTTTACAGCTCAACTCAAACATACCATCCCTACCCCCACCTCCAGGAAGCCTGTGATTCCTCTTTGGCTCTTACATAGAACTTTCAAGTGCACTCATCAAATAATAGTGTGTCTTATAGCTAAGTGGCATACTGGATAGAGTGCCAGGCCTGAAGTCAGGAAGACCTGAGTTCAAATCTGGTCTCTGACATTAGCTGTGTAACCCTGGACAAGTCACTTAACCTTTGTCTGCCTCAGTTTTCTCATCAGTAAAATGGAGATAATAATAGCACCTACCTGCCAAAGTTATTCTGTAAAGCACTTAGCACTGTGCCTGGCACATAGTAAATGCTATAGAAATGTTAGCTATTGTTAATGTTGTTGTTATAGTCCCCTGTACCTATGCCACACCCGCCACCAGTCTCATAGACCAAGTCTCACAGATTGGTCATCAACCCCAACCCCAACCCCACTGCACCCAGGGCTAAGCACAGGGCTCTACACACAGCAGGTGTTAAATAGATATGTGGAGTGAATGGATGAATGAATGAATGAATGCATCAATATCAACTCTGAGACAGAGAGGCAAATGTTATTATATTCACTCCACAGTTAAAGAAAATGGTGCCCCAAAAAGGAGAAAAATTGTTCAAAATCATATGACTACTAAGTGGCAAGAGGAAAATGTACAACTGTGTGATGCTTCTGTGATGGACAGAAGAATAGTTGGTCCCTTATCATTAGGGGTGAAATCAGCTCACTGAAAAGGGCCACTGTCATTAATGTTGAAGCTGGGTAAGGTCTAACCTAACCTCTATCCCAAGTTAGTTCAGGTCATACCTGCTTCCAATGTTTAGCTTGGATGGCTGCTCCCCCATAATGAGACCCTTTCCAGACAAGCATTGCTCTGGCTTGCTTTCCTAGAAGAAGGGTGACAAACAAGAGTGAAACTGCATTAGACCAAAGGGGAGCTGGTCTATACAAGAGAAGATAAAGGACAGGTGAACCTTCCATAAAAACACCATGACGTGTGAGGAACCTAATCCATGCTGCAAGAAAACTGCCCCTCCAGTTTTATTCTGAGGGGAGAGGGACACACAGGTGAAATCAAGGGGATTTCAAAACAAAAGACACCAATGAAAAATTATCTTTTTTAAAGAGATTCTGCCTATTCCGACACCCCCACGAAAGTATCACAGGAATGGCCAAAGAATCTTAGGGCCATAGATCTAAAACTAGACAAGAGATTCAAGGTTACTGGGTCCAGTCCCCTCATTTCACAGATGAAGAAAATGAGGTCTACCCAAAAGAGATTAAGTGACTTGCAGTAGATTCTAACCTGTCTACATGAGCAGCCGGGTGGCACAGTAGATAGAGCACTAGGCCTGGAATCAGGAAGATCTGCATTCAAATCCAGCCTCAGACACTTACTAGCTGTGCAACCCTGGGCAAGTCACTTCAGCTGTTTGCCTCAGTTTCCTCATCTGTAAAATGGTGATAATAACAGCAGCTACCTCCCCAGGCCTGTTGTGAGGATTAAACAAGATAATAATTGCAAAGCACTCAGCACAGTGCCTGGAACATAGTAAAGTGTTATAAAAATGTCAGTTTTCATCATTATTATTATTTATTGTAAGGATCAAATGAAAAAGTAGCATTGAGCATAGTGCTTGGCACATAGCAGGTGATTAATAAATCTTTCCTTCCTTCCTTCCTTCCTTCCTTTGCAAAGGTCATAGGAAGTGGCACACATAACCCTTCAGTGGATCCCATATACCCACCAGTGAAGACTGCAGCCCTTTCATACCTTTGTCTTTGCATAGGTCTTGCCCTTTTCTCTCTGTAAACCCTCAAGGGAGGATCCTGGAGGCCTCTGCCAGAGACTTGAAGTAGTGGGTGGACACTGGGGCATCTGTTTCCTCTCAAGCTCACTACAGGACCAGCCCACTCTCCTTTTGAGCCAACTGGGTGCTCACAGACACCACAAACATCCCTTCTCACACTCAAGTCATCAGCTCCTTGCACCAAGAAAAGGGCCCCCATTAGGCGAGGCCTCTGTGCCCTCACCTCCCACTCACTTGGGATGCCATGGCTTGACTGCAAATGCTCTCCGCAGATTAGCAGCAATCCCCACATGGCTCATGCCAGTGCCCTCTTCTGGGTCCTCGCCCTCCCCGGCCACCCTGGAGCTTGTGACGGTGTTGGCCAGGCCCTCTTCTTGGACACTCTCTTCCCTTGGCTCCCAGATGCTGCTTCTCCTGGTTCTCCGCCTATGTCTCCTATGCCTCCACTGTGGGATCCCCATCCATCTCTTTAGCTCGAAGCATTGGCATCCCACAAAGTCACTGAATTCCCCCCCCCCAAATCCATCTCTTCTCTCTGCCAAGTCTTCCATTTATGCCATCTCTCAAACAGGTCCTTTTCTCACCTCTCCCAGTCTCCTCCCTACTTCAAGCCTGCAGCCTATCACCTCTCGCCTGGATTACTTCTCAGCCTCCTAAGAAGTCTGCCGGCTCCTGGCCTCTCCCCATTCCATCCCCTCTTACCCACCTGTCACGAGAAGCTTTCTTGTGATCCCGCTGCTCAAAACCCTTCAGAGGTCTGTCCTACTGTCCGTCCTGGAAAACCTGCCTCCCACTGACCTCTCCGGACGTATTTCTCCCCATCATGTTCTCACCCCGGGCTCTGGAATGAGCTGCCCTGAATGCAGAAAACTTTTCTCGTCACCTCCACTTCTTAGCATTTTTTTGGGCTCAGCTCTGATGTTCACTCCCAAAGCCAGCCTTTCCTGATCCCCCCTCCTTCGCAAGGCTCTCTCCTCCCTGAAACTACCTTTATTTATTTATATATGTATACATGGTGGATTCCCTACCAGTAGAACGCAATCCACAGGGGGCAGAAGCACTATTATTAGATTCCCAGTGACCAACACGGTGCCTTGTATATGCCAAGTGCTCAATAAATGTTGTTGAGTGAGTGAAAGCTAGTGAGCACCCTGTCTCTAGAGGTCTTCAAGCAAAAGCTTTATGACGACTTGCCTAGGATACTGTAAGCGGGGCTGGACCAGAAGATCACACCAAAGTGCATTTCACTGCCTACCTCACAGGAAGGAAAGAAACCCCTTTTGCAAACTCTGGACCATAAAGAAATGGAAATTATTCAGTTAGTCAATCAATAAACATTTATTAAGCACCTACTATGTGCCAGGCACCATGCTGAGTGCTAGAGATACAAAAAGAGGCAAAAGACAGTCCCTGCCCTCAAGGAGCTCACAGTCTAATGGGGGAGAAATTATTGTTCTTGGCTGTCTTCTGAAGACCCTTCATAGGCTCCAGCTGGCTCTGGACACTCCGAGGCTATGCCAGGGATGCCCAAGCTCTGGATTTTCAGCAAAACATTGGAGAAAGTTTCTCCCATCCTTATGGGGGTGGAGAGAGACAGAGAGAAAAAGACAGAGTGACAGTGCACTTAGCATGGTGCCTGGCACATAGCAGGCACTTAGTAAATGTTTATTAATTGACTGATTGACTAGAGAGAGCAGTAAGAGACAAAGAGAGGCAGATGTGAGCAAGCCCAAAACGAATGAATGACCATCTACAGTAAGAAATCATCAATGAGGCACTGTCAGCACAGAAGGAAGTCTCTAATAGAACGCCACAAAGATCTGTCTTTTTCCCCTGTGCTGTTGAATATTTTTCACCAGTGCCTCAGATAAAGGACCCTGGTGCAAATTCTATTTCAGATATCTACAAGCCATCTGACCCTAGAAAAGTGACTTGATTCCTCTCTCTGGGCCTCAGCTTCCCAATCTGTAAAATAAGGGATTGGACTTGAAGACATTTAAGATCCCTTCTAAGGGGGGTTATTTTTGATCAAACACACTCTGCCAAAGGCAACAGCCTGGGGACAGAGGTCCAAAGTCCCCTCACCTGGGAGCCAGCTGCAGATTTTCCAGGCTTGCTTACCTCTTTAACTGTGTTCCGTCCCCTCCATGAGAACCACCATCGTCCTCCCTTCCGGGGCATCTTGTCCCTCACGATGGACTCCACCGTGGCCTGTTGCAAATGGATGGAACATAAATAACAGAACCAAAAAGGAAGGACAGAGCATTCCATGCAAACCGAAAAAACATACAGGTGACATGATGGAAACCAAAGGAAGCAGGACGTACAGGCTGGGGGCTGTAAATCTTAGAAAAGCAAAGCTTAATGGTGTCCAGAATTATATGAAGGTAGCTTAAGCATGAATACTTAAGAAAATGTTAAAGGAAGGAACAAAAAAAAAAGGAAACAAAAAAGGGAAAAGACCAATAAAGAAAATATTAGAAACCACCAGCAATTAGTAGACGAGGCAGCATATTAATGAACGGTTAAATGTTTTCAGGATAAACCACCTGCTTGCAACAATTGGGTAGGCTAGTCAGTAAAAGCATCACTAGCCCAGTGTAGAGGAGGAAAACCAAGGTCCCACGAAGGAAAGCCAAGTAAGTGCCCAAAACTTCACACTAATTAGTGTGAGAGCAGAGCAGGGACCAGAATCTCCACCCTCAGGCCCCACAGTGGAGGAGGCTCTTTTGACTGCAAATGTTCTTCTCAAAAAGACTTTGGACAAAATGAGATTCAGAGGAATTGAGCAGGAGGTATAGGAAGGAAATTGTTTCAAATGACACTAAGATGCATGGATAGTATTTGTTCTTTTCCTAACAAAACTGCTCATTTTAATTTTGAATCTGAAACAAGGAGACATTCAATTTTAACATTACATGTTATACTCAACTCAGTTTAATTAAACTAGAAAGATTTAGTGAGAACCTGTTATTCCTGGTATTATGGCCCTGGAGAAAGACAAAAAAGAAAACCTGGCCCTGTCCTCAAGGAGCTTACAATCCAGCAGGCAGGTGATAGACTTAAGTAAGAACCAGAAATGACTACAATCCATGCGGGAGTGACATAGTATGGCAAAAAGAGAAGCAAGAGAAACTGAGGAAGAGGACACCAGCTGAGGGGAACAGGGAAGGGGCAGCATCTAAGTCAGCAGGGAACAAAGAGAATGATCCCAACAGGCAAACAAGAGAGGTGTTTATCCTGATGGGAATTAATGTTTAATACATGACTAAATATTCATCCATGATTTCCTAATTCCTTTCTAACAACCAAATATCTCTTTATAAAAAATACCTGACGGACATTCCCTCTACCCAGTAAGTATTCTTTAAATCTCTAGGGTTCTGGTGACCAATGCAGGAGGGAAATGTTAGCTTCACACGCAAGTGAGGAGAAATATGAGAGACAGAGAGAAAAGAGACAGAGATGAGAGAGAGGAGAAAGATGAGAGAGAGAGAGAGAGAGAGAGACGGGAAGAAGAAAAAGAGAGGAGAGAGAAGAGAAGAAAAAAGAGAGAAGAGAGAGGGAGAAGGAGAGGGAGAGAGGAAGAAGAAAAAGAAAGAGAAGAAGAAAAAGAGAGGAGAGAGAAGAGAAAGAAGAAAGAGAGAAGAGAAGAAGAAGAAGAAGAAGAAAGAAGAAGAAGAAGAAGAAGAAGAAGAAGAGAGAGAGAGAGAGAGAAGAAGAAGGAGAGAGACAGCAGACATAGCAGAGGGAAAGAAACAGAATAGGGAGAGTGAGAAAGAAGAAGAGAGAAACTGAAGGGTGTGGGGGAGAGGCTGACACACAGAGGCAGAGAAAGAGAGAGACCAAACAGGATTTCTTTTGGCCCTACCTGTGATTTCTGATCCCCTCCCCGCACTGCTACCAGCTCCCTCCGAAGTGATTGTGTATTTCCTTTGGCTGTATGTGGTATATGCTGTCACCATCATAAGATGCAAGCACCTTGAGGGCAAGGGTGGTTTTTATTTTTGCCTTTGTCTCCCCAATACCTAGCACTCTGCCTGGTACACAGGGGGTGCCTGACAAATGCTTGTTGGATTAAAGTGAAGATTCTGCTCACTTGCTAGGCCCTATAGTAAGCCTTCCCAATCTTCTTAGTTGTTTCTACCCTCTCCCTCCTCATGTCATAACAATTTATTTTCCCAATCTATCAACTGTGTGCCAAAATAAATTTGATAACTGTGTTATCAAATTAAGCACCTACTGTGTGCCAGACACAGTGCTAACTCTCAGAATATACAGGAAGAAATAGTGCCTTACATTCTTTTGCTTTTTTTTTTTTTTTGGCTAGGCAATGGGGTTAAGTGACTTGCCCAGGGTCACACAGCTAGTAAGTGTTATGTGTCTGAGGCCACATTTGAACTCAGGTCCTCCTGAATCCAGGGCTGGTGCTCTATCCACTGCACCACCTAGCTGTCCCGCGCCTGGCATTCTGCTGGGACAAACTACAACCACAGCTGTACATATATATAAATACAAGGTCATTTTGGAGAGAGAAGCCCCGGCAGCTGGGGGGGGGGGCAGGCAGTGGGGGTGGGTCATGATCATTAAGGGCTTCCCATCAGCGCTCCAGGCAAAGGCATGATGGCAGGACATTAGTGTCATGCATGGGGAAGAGACAGAAAGGTGAAGGAAGGGATGGAGAACAGCATCCACTGAGGCTGGAAAGAGAGGTCAGCCAGGTGCTTGTGAAGGGCTTTGAGAGCCAAGCAGGGGACTTTCTGTTGAATCACGTCCATGTGGTAAGCCCTCTTCCCCCAAAAAACAGAAACTCCCCAAGGGCAGGGACGGCTCTCCCTCTGGGGTGGCTGTGCTCCCTGATTGTCCAGGAGCCACTGAATGACGGGGTGAACGGGTGGAAGCAGGGGGTGCCCCCAAATCCCCAAACAGTCCTCTTGCACCCTGGGGCACCAGGGAGGAAAGGCTGGAGGCTTTGGGGGAAACAAACCAAAAGCCTGTGTGTGACTCAGGAGAGAAGCTCTGGAGACCCCCGTAGCCCCCACCCCCAGCCCGGCTTGTTCCATGTTAAAGCTCACCTTTGGCAAAGGTTTCTGGAAGGCCTGCATGGCCAGAAGGAGGGGAGCTGCTGTGGTCCAATTGTAGTATCTGAGGCAGAGAAAACAGGCTGCAGCGAGACCCCTAAATGCCAGGGGCCCAACACCCCTCCCCTGGCTGGTGGGTGGGGGCCTCACTCACCCCCCTCATGCTCCTGTCTTACCCTTGAGATTGCCCCTCATTTACCCTGGAGAGGGGGAGGGGAGGGGAGGAGGAGAAGGGGAGAAGAGGAGAGGGAAGTGTGGGGAGGGGAGAGGAGGGGAGGGGAAAAGAGGGGAGGAGAGAGGAGGGGAGGGGTGGGGAGGAAAAGGGAGGGGGAAGAGGGGAGGGGGGGAAAGGATGGGAGTGGAGGGGATCCATGGAGATGAGACTGTCTCTCTTCCTGTTCTCAGTAACGGTTAGTATTGTACCTGGTACACAGGAGGTGCTTAATAAATCCTTCCCTCCGAGCACACAGTAGGTGCTTCACAAATGCTCACTGTTTAATTGATGGAGTGTGGCCCTGGCTGGGGCTCACATGAAGCACTTGCAGAGGCAAGTGCTTCACCCAGCCTTGCTGAATGACTGACTGAAGCTGCTTCAGCCCTGTCCATGTGACCTTGGACAGGACCGCAGACTCCCTCAAG
>NW_027555625.1:12220559-12300559 GCF_003287225.1 Phascolarctos cinereus
TGCTCCTGATGACAATTAGCAACAGCCAGATACAAGTTTTGAAGCTCTGTCTTTCTGACTTGGGGGCTAGCACTTTATCCATCATACCACACCACTGAATATTCACACAATCAATTAATCACCAAGAAATTATGAAGTTTTTGTTATGTGAAATTTATTCTGCGGTCTACTGGTTGTTCAAATACAAAAAATCAAACAATCCCTTCTCCCAAGGAAGGAGCTTAATTCTTTTTTTTGTATAATATTTTATTTTTTTCCAATTACATGTAAAGACAGTTTTCAACATTCATTTTTACAAGCTTTTGAGTTCCAAATTTTTCTCCCTCCCTCCTACCCAAGATGGCAAGCAATCTGCAATAGGTTATACATGTGTGATCATGGAAACATATTTCTACATTGGTCATGTTGTGGAAGAAGAAACAGAACAAAAGGGAAAAGCCATGAAAAAACCAAGCAAAAAAGGGAAAATAATATGCTTCGATCTTCATTCAGACTCTGTGGGTCTTTCTCTGGAATTAGCATTTTCTATTATGAGTCTTTTGGAATTATCTTGGATCATTGTATTGCTGAGAAGAGCTAAGTCAGTTACATGATCATCGAACACTGTTACTGTTCTCCTGGTTGTGCTCACTTCACTCAGCATCAGTTCATGTAAGTCTTTCCAGGTTTTTATGTTTTTTTTTTATTTTATGAAATCCACCTGCTCGTCATTTCTTATAGCACAATAGTATTCCATTATATTCATATACCACAAACTTATTCCCTGATTGATGGGCATGTCCTCAATTTCTAATTATTTACCACCACAAAAAAGCTCTTATAAATATCTTTGTACATGTAAGTCCTTTTCCCTTTTTTAATGATCTCTTTGAGATACAGACCTAGAAGAGATATTGCTGGGTGAAAGGGTGTGCACAGTTTTATAGCTCTTTGGGCCTAGTTCAAATTGTTTTTCAGAATAGTTGGATCTGCTTAAACTCCATCAACAATGCATTAGTGGAAGGAGCTTAATTCTAATGGCAAATGTGTTCAGATAAAATACATATGGCATAAATATAAAGAGATTAAGTACTATTCTATGTAGTGGGCATCTTTTATGCTTTTGGTCAAATATATTTCCTTTGGATTTTTTTTTCTCATGATAAATCCTATTGAAATGGGGACAGAGACAGAAATAAAGAGAGATAGAAGCAGGCAGGTAGGCAGAAGGTCAGAAAGGCAGAGAAAAAGAGATGCTTAATGGGAATGAGTAAGCACATAGATTTGGTGGCATATTTCTAGCGCAGTACAATCATACCAATCTGTCCAAATGACTTTTATAAATTGAGTCTGTAATTCACAATAGATAACAATGAAAATGTGGTCCCCACAAATATTCCTCAAAAGCGGATGGAAATAGATTACAAATCAGCATTTGTCTTATGGGTGGAGATGAGCTGGGGAAGGAAGTTGTAGGTCTTTGCTAAAGCCTGGGACTATGCTTGCCTGACTGCACAGGGAAGAGATCAAGTAGAAAGCCTATGCTCTGTCTTCACAGAATGAAGAAGATTAAGAGGCAAGGAGTGGCTCCTCAGAAGTCTGTGTGTTTCCTTCCTTCCTCTGGTGTGGTTAGATCTTTTCTTGCCCCTTAGCTTTCTCAGCTTTTTTTTTTTTAACACCCCCCCCCGTACTTTCTAAGTCCCAAGAGCCAGTGAAAGGCTTTTCCCACCCTCCTCAAAGAGGAAGTCTGTTTTGAATTAAGGGGGTCCTGCCCTATTAACAAAATATTGCCTCCTCAGTCCAGTCATAAGACTCTGCTGGGGCCTGGACTATTGTTCTTGTTGGAAAGGGGGAAGAACGTTCTTGTGAGCCTCCCAACCCTTCTCTCCACCCTTTCCCTCTCCAGTTCCATATATCTAGTTGTTGTCATGGTATTACCAAGAGTGACTAAACTGTACAGGCCCTAAGAAGGGAAGCTTAATTGACTTAGTATACTTCTTTCATGTGACACCAGATTACACACTAATTTTGGCTCATGCTTAGATACTTAGAATACCCCCTCTCAAACACATCTTTTATTAATTATCATATTGTTTTGTGTAAGTGTTCTCAGAACTCTCAAAATGTCTACCTGACTAATGATGTGAATATTGTTTTTCTTCTATGTATTCCAGAGTTATAATTAAGTGGCTTTAGTAAAACAAAGAAACAAACAAAAAAAATTGTCTGGTGAAAGGTTCAGGGATTTCTGACATCTCTTAACTTCAATGAGTATTGATTCCTTATTCATGAAAATTATTTCAGAGATATTTAATCATACCTGAAGATACATTGGTGACACCAAAGAAACTAGAGGCAGAGAGAAAGTTGGTGTGGAATGTCAGCCGAAGACTAAAGCCATTATGAAGCAAAATTGTCACCTCTCTTAAAAAGACTGTATAAGCAAAAGAGTGCATTGCAGTAGGACCATAGGTCCTCTGAGACATTGCCATTGTTTTTGGGGAAATCTGCATTGCCCATAGGAATTTTACCAATAGCTTTAAACATTAGAGCCAGAAAGGAACTTGGAATTTAATCTATCCAAATATTATTTTACAGATAAGGAAATTAAAAAAACAGTGAGGCAAATTGAGGCACCCATTACCACACAAAGTGTTAATATCAGAGTCATGAGCACAATACAGCTTTTCAAAACTACGGTATAGCTTTGATATAATTTGCAAAAAGATCCTGATGTGGCTTCTAGGGACTAAGGCCACAAATATACTATATGGCAAACATACTATTTCAGTAAGTGAAGTTCTTCCCTCTGTCTCAGACTCAGACACAGATTGTAGGGCTGATGTACAAAGTGTCAGTAAACTCCTTCCCTTCCCCTACAAAATCTTGCCAATGAGTGTTTTTGACTACACATGGTGTTTCTGCCATCACCAGTGATTTGTCTTTGTGTAGATAAAACAATTGTCTCTTTTAGGATTTGTAGTGCTAAGAGTAACAGCATAAATCAGTCAGTGGCAGAGTGCATTGTCATTTACCTACATGAAGAATAAAAGATGAGGAGATGGCAAAATCCTTTTGCTTTTGTCTCCCAATCCAGAAGAATGTTGCTCTCAGTGGGAAGGATAGAACAAAAATGGTCGAAAGGGAGTAGAAACCAATTTAAGTGAGTCTATAGCACTGGGCTGCTGCCACTGAGTCCAAATCTTCGAGCCTGAAAGCACTATAATCTGGGGTGCTCCACAAGCTAGTGGATGTGATTGTGGAGCTATTACGAATGATCTGAAGAAAATTGTGGAGAACGGGGGAGGTGCTACAGGACTGGAGAGAGAAAAATGTTATTGTGATTTTTACCGAGATGAAGAAAATGCATCCTTCAAAATATCGCTCATTGAACTTGAATTTGATCTATGGCAAAATTCAGGACTACATTATTGCAGAGCTGGTTTATGAGCAATTAGAAAAGGAAGTAGTAATCAATATTAACCAATATGGATTCTCCAAAGTTAAGCCATGCCAGACCAGTTTCATAAGGTTATTGTGTTGTTACGTCAAGGAAATGTTATATTTCTAGGTAAATGGATGATTGTTAATAGAGTACTTACATAGATTTGGAGAGGGTTGAATGAGTATAACCAATGAGTAATAATAATTTAATGTTAACGTGCAAGGAAGTCTTTAGTGGAATGGTCCTGGATTCCATTTATGAACCTCTTATATTCAGTATTTTTTATCAATGAGTTGGCAAAACCATGGGAAATGTCCCTATCAAATTAACATATAATGTGATATTATGAAGAATAGTGAACAGGTGATATGATGAAGTCAGGATCCAGAAATATCTCCACAGACCAGAACAATGGGCTGAATGCAATAAGTGAAATTTGATTGGGATGCATACATTTATATTAAGAAAGTCAGATCATAGGTATAGGATGGGAGATGTTGGCTAGACCAAAGATTATCTAAAAATACTTGAGGGTATTATCTGTTATAGAGCTGAGTATCAGACAAGAGTATTATGGATTAGCTAAATGAGTTTATGTGCTCTTAGACAAAATAACAGAATTACACCAAGTCCAGAACACAACAGGTAAAATCCTAGCATTATGATTTAGAAATAGAAGTGACTTCAGAAATCAATTAATCCAATTCTCCTATTTTACAAATTAGGAAACTGGGGCTTAGAAAAATGATTTGTTCCATCTTACCCAGACTATAAGAAATAGAACCACAATTTTACCCACAGTCCTCTGACTATAAATCTAATGATTTTCCATTGCAACGCATTTACCCTACCCTGGTCAGACCACATCTGCAGTACTGTACGTGCTGGGTATCCCATCTTAGTCAGAACTGTTAGGCCATATGCAGAAGAGAACCACCAAAATAGCAAGAGGCTAGAAAAAGCATGTCATGGAAGGGATGGGTGAAAAGCTTGGAGATATGTAGCAGGGAGTAGAGAAGACTTGGCGAGGGAAACGAATGTCATGTTCAAATAATTGAAGGGATGTTATTTGTGCAACAATGTACCCTGTTCAGACTTTAGCAAAGTTGAATTTGGAAGGGGTCAAGGAAGAGACAAGGAAACATTAGGATAAGGCCCTTTTGGTGGAAATTAAGCCTTGTGTGCTTTGGAATAGGTCTGAGCCGTTGGATAGATCAAATGTATAAAAAGGCCAATGGCAATAATGAACTTGTGCCAGGAAACAGATCACAACTACTTTTACCCTCTGTCACTCATGCATAAGACCCAGCAGGAATCTGGGAAATTTAACTGGAGTCTGCCTCCCCTTCACTGAGGAAACGCAACTCAGAATCCAGAATTGTTAAACTAGATTGGCTATTCTTTTGCTACAGCCTCCCAGCGAAGTTGCAATCCTCAAACAAACTATCCTAAGAGAAAGGCTTCTGCCTATACTAAAGGCTTTCATCTTTTATGCTATAGTACAGGAGCCATCCAGCTGAAAATACCATTGTGACACTCAAGTGGTACTGAAGCTACTAGTGGGGGTTACAGCAGTTTCCTATTGATAAGTAAACCCCGAGAATACAGGTAATTGATGTATTCATCAGAGGTTTAACTCTCTAGAAGATGATAGCTCAGTAGCCAAGAGCTTTGCCAAGGCCAGTCCACTGCTAGCTGAGTGACCGGGCCAGCTGCCCAGCCTGGAAGCAGCTATGGCTTGGAAGGGTCAGCCTACCAGCTGAGTTATCTGCTTGGTCCAACAAGTAAAGACGAGAGACATCAGGCCCAAGGAGTGGAGAAGCCAGCTCAGTCTAAGTAAGGGAATGGCTCTGCTCTGTCCCACGAGGAATTTTGTGAGAACTCTACAGAGAAAGGAAGATCATCAAGGGTCCCTGGCCACGTGTGGTTCCTAAATATGTTCTGTACTACCATAAGACTTGAAGTTAAGGACTACAATTTGCTTCCCCACCCTTGCTGTGTTGCAGGATATTGCAACCCAAATTTTAGAATATATGTGGAGTGCTTTGTAACTATTCTTCTCATGCCATTCAAGTGCATCTTCTAAAGAGACAACTTAGTCTACTGAATGTTTGTAAGTGGTAAACATGCTGATTGGGTCTTTGGTGCTCCAGTGACCACTTGCCACTATAATCTATTTCTTGAACTTGAGGAAGCATTTACCTCTCTTGGGATTCAAGTATCCACAGACAGTTCACATTGGAGAAACAAGCCTGGGAGTGAGTTTCAGTGTGACATTTGGAAGGTTTACCTTTATTCTTCTTGGACCAAAACTAATGGATGTATGATGCAGAGAAGTTGATGTAAGTTCAATTGGATGTAAATTTTTCTAAAAATCAGAGCTATTCCAAAGTGCAATCAGCTGCTTCAGAAATACTGAGCTGCTTATTACTGGATGTCTTCAAATGGAATCTGATGAGTGGCAGTCAGAGAAAAGTCAGAGAGAAGATTCCTGATCACATATAGCCAGAGCTGAATCTTAGATGATTTCTGAAATTTCTCTTAGCTCTACAATTCTGTGATAGGCTAGCAATCACTTAAATTAGGAAAGTGTTTGTAGCAATAAAATTTTTAAAAAAAGAATTGAGAAAGCATGTCATAGTGTAGGATGAATAAAACTTGGGATCAAGAAGACCTGAGTTCAAATCCCACCTCAACCTAGCTGTGTGACTTTGGGCAAGTCACTTCTCCTCTATTTACCTTAGTTTCCTCATCTGTAAAATTGGGATAATAATAGCACTTACCACCTAGGGTTGTTGTGGGGATGAAAGGAGATAATATGTATAAAACATTCAGCACAATGTCTGCCACACAGTGTTGTTCAGTTGTTTCAACCATGTTTGACTCTTAATGATCCCATTTGAAGGTTTTTTGGGTGAATATACTGGCATGGTTTGTTATTTCCTTCTGCAACTCATTTTATAGATGAGGAAACTGAGGCAAACAGCATTAAGTGACTTGTCCAGTGTCACACAGTAAAAAGGTCAAATTTGAACTCGGGTCTTCCTGACTTAGTCTGGCTTTCTATCCACTGCACCGCCTGCCTGTCCTTATGTGCTTTTCTGGAACATAAGTAAGGTGCTATATGTAAATGTTGTTGTTGTTGTCTTTCACAGCACTACCTTGATGCAACTATGTATGGTAGGCAGAACTTAAGCCATTCAAATCATAGTATACTGCAATGAGGAAGGGGAATACACAAGCGCTGAATCCAGGGGAAGATAGTAAATAGTCAGTGAAATGGGAGTCATGCCTAATCATGGCATGCTTGAAAACTACTTCAGCAATGGAAAATCATTGTTGATCCAAAACCAGTCAATATCATTCTTCATTAGCTGACTGAGACAGGCAGAAATGTAAATTCCATTTAACCCATTTAAGGCTGTGGAAGCAAGCATTTAGCATGAGATGAATTCCTTTGGACTCAGCTGTGTGTTGCATGTCTGAAGCCTCTCTCTGAATTTTTTTCTTTTTTCCCTGAAGTCATGTGAGTCTAGATTCTAATTATAAATACTAATATGACCAATGACAATAACATAGTCAATGACAGAATCCATAGAATCACAGAATTTTGGAACTGATTCAACTCTCTTATTTGACAGCTGAAGGAAATAAGGCCTAGAGAGATTATGGTTTAGTGGAAAAAAATCCCAGGCTGATAGTCAGAAGACCTGGGCCATATTTCCAATTCTGTCATCAATCAGCAGTGTAACTTTGGACAAGTGGCTCAACCTCTTTAGGCCTTACTCTGCCCCCCACCCCAGGCTGCAGAAGGAGTGCATCAGAATATATGATCTTTGGATAATCTTCCAACTCTCAAATTCTACAGTAATATGATGTGTTCTAGGTCACATGGTTAGCTAGTGGAAGAGGAAGGGCTAGACTTCAGTTCTTTTCAATCCTGGGCTTGTGCTGCTTTTATGCACAGACCATTCTTCATGCCTATGTTGTAGTCCCTACTTATATATTCTGTTCAGAATCCATCTTCCATCAAGGCTGAATTCAGGTGCCTCCTCTTGAATGAAGCATTTTATGACTCACCTGTCACTACTGTTGTCTCCCTCTTTAAATTATTTTGTATTTTGTTATTTGCAAATATATACCAATAGAATGGAAGCTCCTTGAAGGCAGAGGATGTTTTAATATTTTATCCCCTGTGCCCCACATAGCTCCTTGAACATATCAAATATTTAAGAAAGGTCTGTGGAAATGAATCCCTGGAGGTGAGACTAATGGATTCCAACTTGCATAAGAAAAATAAATCAAATTTCCAGGGTTCCATTATGAAGTTTGTTCCCCCCTCCATGTATTTTAAATGTACTACTCATGGGAAATAGCTGTCTACATAATTTTTCCTAGAAAGAGAAGCTTTAAAAGTGAATTAAACAAAGCAGGCACTGAATGGGTGAACACAGATGTTTCCTTGCCTTTGTTTTGGCCTGGTTGCATGCTATAATTGATTTTTCACCTGGAACAATTTCCTCCTGCTCCAAGGAGAGTGAGAAACTGCTTGTGTAGGAATTCCTGAGAATAGGAACATGACATTTCATTAGAAACAGGGTTTGATCTGCATTTGAACTGCTCCAGGAAGGGAGAATTGCTGAGTTTCTGTGGCCAAAAGCGGAGAATCTACTTCCAAGGGAGAGGAGATATTCAATTTGATGGAGGATTTCTAGCATATGACTTTGCCTTTGGAGGCTTGAGGAATTTGCCCTTGAGCAGTAGTTAGATTTGGAGATTAATAGCCACTGAATAAGTTGTCTAGACATTGAAGCAACTTTTGGTGAACTTGACTTGATTTTTTACATTCATGTTTGGATATTTTAATCAATCTGTACTCTTTTAAAAGAAGATATTCCCTCCAGCATCCCATCCATACCTGCATTTTGTCTTACTATAAATCCTTCAAAATGGGTTCACCAAATCTTCCTCTTGGCATTGTGGGGACTGCAATGGAGAACACAGGCTCAGTTCTCCCTTGCTCTCAGTATATGACCTACCCATCTTTTTTTCTGGCCACACATGTCTTTGAAGACATATTGTGCACAAATCCTGGTGTGTCTAGTTCTTTGTTGGCAATATGGGATAGCCAGCTTATATCTACCATGGGATCTATGGTTCTTTAGTGATCTGTGGCTTTAATTCTTCAGAAAATGTGGTCTTCCATGATCGGTGACACTATGTAAGGATATTGATATTACTATAATGACCCTTTGTTTCAGGAAGAAGCTTGGAACCATTAAAAGTACTGAATACTTTCTCAAGTGCAATAAAATCAGCTTTTTCTTTCTATTCATGCCAAGCCCAAATTGACCGGACATCTTCAGTGTCTATTCAGTTACATATACTTATGAAACACTTCTGGGATCAAAGAGACCTGCAATCATTACTATTCTCAGATTCTATGATTTGTTTTATCTGTATAAACAGGAAAATGTTGTATATATACATATGTATGTACAACACACACACACACACACACACACACACACACACACGTATTCCATATATGTATATCTACATAGTCAGGAAATAGATAGAAGTATATGTATGTAAGTTTATCATAAGGGGAAAGACATGGTGAACTGTGATGGTATATAGCTCTCTGCAGTTTCTATCACTCACTATATATTCATCTATCTCTTCTATATATTTATTAAACATCTATCATCTATTCATCTTTTTATTTTATTATTTTTCTATCATCAATTATCTATCATCTATTCATCTATCTCATCTATGTAACTATTATCTATCCATCCTATCTATGTATCTGTAGACTCCCCCATTAGAAAGTAAGCTCTTTATCTATCAATCTACCTATCTAATCTAGCTATCTATCCTATCCATGTATCTGTAGACTCCCACATTAGAGTGTAAGCTCTTTGCAAACAGGGCTATTTTTACTTTTTCTTTGTATCCTTAGCACTTAGCATTGAGCTCACCTCATAGCCAGATCTTAATACATGTCTGTTGATTGACTGATTATTAGAATCTGTTCCAAACATTTTTGGGCCATTTTAGTTATCTTATTTGAATAGCCTTCACTTTAATGTAGTGAGTATTTATAAAGTGCCTCCTGGACACCAGATGCTTTTAGGTACTGGCATTCAAATGGAAAAGGAAACCATTTTTGGCCTCAAGGAACTTACATAATACTGAATCAGCAGAACTGTGTTTGAATATGAATTCTTCTCTTTACCACCAATATCACCTGGACAAATTACTTCCCTTCTGTTTTGGTCTCCATTTCCTTCTTTTTCAATGTGTGAAGAATGACAGATTGTATTCTATATGAAACTCAAATTCCCAACCATTTTTTGTTGCATAAATTATAGTTGCACAACTTTCTCTAGATGTCATTCTTTCTATTTGCTGGCCTGGAAACTCCTGGAGGGCTCAGATGGCTTGATCTCTGCTCTTCCTTCAATGTCTCTGGTCCCAGTGAGGTACCCAGTACACATCAGGCACTGTTTGAGTTGAATTCAATGGTGAAGGGCATTAAATAGCAATTCCATGTAAGTATTAACTATGTAGTTATTTGTACCTGCGTGTCTGTTTGATCTTAACCTTGAGTTTTATAATCAATGTCACTTCATAACACATATTTAGAAATTTCTTTGTGTTTTATTTTTTATGAATGCATGTGTGTGTGTGTGTGTGTGTGGATATATATACATATATACATGTATATATACTCATGTGTGTTACATATATATGTATATGTATGTGTATATTCAAGTAGCGTCCCAAAATTCTTAGTGTCTTTTTAAGCTGTATTGTTATTTGAGCTAATAACTATCATAACTTAAGATTGCACTAAGACTTTTATGACACACTGTGTTAATATGGAATTCAATGCAGATGGAATTCTCTATTTCTTACATAAATTGTGAAATATGAAGTAAAAATGAATGGCCAGGAAGAGGGAAAGAGAGTGAGAAGTTGCTAAGTTACTTGTTCTTGAATGCTCTAAATCCCATCCTGTGAGTGGCATGGCAAAACATTATGGGGCATGGGCCTTTCTCTTCAGTCATGAAGACAATATGCAGCTGGTTGTTCTGTTGGTTGGGATTTGGACATCATTAGGGTCATTTGGTCAAAATAATATAAAACCTTATTTCATATAATAAAGTTTTATATTATAAAGTCCCATTGGTGTGCACTACCAGAATGTCTCATGAGTTTGTCAATATCTCAGTAGGTATATACCCACATATGTATGTACACATGTATATATGCACATACATACTGATCTCACAGTCAAAAATGTACTCATGCATGCATAGCTGCAGAGCAGGAAAGGACTTCCAAAGCCATCTGGTCCAATTTCCTTATTTTAAAGAGAAGACAACCAAGGACCAAAGGGGTTTACATGCCATGGTCCCATAAAATCTTACGAACAAAAATGGGACTTGAAGCAAAATTTCTTAATTTTAAGCCAGCCAATCTTCCCATTATAACACTCCAATCCAAAGTAATAGGCAAGAAAGCTTAATTATGGTAGATATAGTTATTTTATTTGTGAATATAAGTGTAGATATGGGAGAACCACATTAAAATAATAATAAAATTATATTAACCTCAAAGAAAAGAACAAATTCCAGGAAAGGGAAAAAAAAAGCATATATTTTTGCTAACCACTGGCTAGTTCTGGAAACGTTTTCTTATCTCTATTACACATTAAACTTGATTAAATGAAACATTTTCTCAATGTCATGAAAGAATATGGTGTAGGTTTTCTTTATCTGAAAAATAAATTTCCATGAAGCTAAAATCAAAGAGGTGATACTGATGGTCATCAAATAAGGCAAGTGATGAAAAATGCACATTTTGAACAAAAGTTGAATGAATTTAAAGGAGTTACATGTAAATCATTTTTAAAAGTGATTCAAAACTTTTTTTGGGAAACTACAAGGTGGAAAATTACTAAGAAATTATCAATGATCTTCTCAAAATTTCTAAAAGGATAGGATGTAATATGCCACTCAATATCCATTGCTTTGATTTGGATTTCTTCCCAGAAAATTTAGAGGCTTTTTGAGATGAAGAAGGATGAAAATCCCCACATTGGAAACATGGCAAAAGTGCATGCTACTTGACCTCAGTTGGGACCATAAAGGGGGATATGTCACAGATGAATACTACAGAAAAATCATCAGCAGCTACATTTTGGGTGAGTTAAATGGACAAGTTCATTTAATTAAATGGTTTTCAATAAAACAACAACAACAACAAAAAACCAAAAGAACTTTCCCCCTGAAAACAGTGTGAAAGAGAAAATCTAAAAACATTTGAAATCTTCACAGAAAGAATTTGTAATTCTTCTGTTTTTCTATGTATGATGCCAAAAATATTATTGTCATTTAATACTAGTATAGTAAAAAGTGCATAAGCTTTGCAGCCTACTTGGGTTCAAATCCAGCCTCTTCTATAAGTGGAATTTCATCCATGTTACTATGTGCACGTGTCCTATTGGACAAAAGGAAGAAGAGAAGACTTGGAGGTAAAGGTGGAGCATTGCTATTATTATCTTCAAATATTTTAATGGCTGTTTAGTACTTACACCTCTTCCCTAGTTGTCCAACCTATCTTTCAAGCCTTATTCTGTATTAATCCCTTTCCAGAGCTCTCAAAGGTCATGCAAACAAGTTTTGTTGCTGTTTCTCACACAGGACACTCCATGTCTCATCTCCATGACTGCACATTGACTGTCCTCTGTGTGTGGATACACTCCCTTCATGTCTCCATGTGTGAGAATCCATGGCTTCTCTTAAGACTTAGTTCAAACACTACTATAAACTTCTAAGTACTAGATGGATTATTGTCATCCTCATCATTATTTACATCACGATCCTTTTGCTTTATTTTATTCTGTTGTATGTATTTATTAGGTAGCAGCCTACTTTTGGTTTTCATTTTCATTTAAAATATTGGAGTTGATTTTTAAAGGATTTCTGAATGTTTTGCTTGTTTTATTTACTTAATGTATTTTTTTTCCCCTGTATTCAACAAAATCCACCAGTTGCTTATTATGCCTGGGATCCAATATAAAATTCTGTTTGGTTTATAAAGCCTTTCATAACCTGGCCTCTTCTTTCTTTCCAGTCTTCCAACACTTTACTCCTCTTATCTGTGATCTAGTGACACTGGTCTCTGCTGTTCCTCTTGCAAGATTTTCTGTCTTTCAGCTTTGGGCCTTTTCACCGGCTTTCCCCTAGGTCTAGAATTTTCTCTCTCCTTATACCTGGATTCTGGCTTATTTCAAATCTCAACTAAAGCTCCATCTTCTGTAAGAAGCCTTTTCTAGTCCTCCTTAATCTTAGAGCCTTGTCTTTAAGATTATTGCTTATTTATCCTGCATATGTATTGTTTGTAGATGATTGTCTCCTTTTTATATCCATCATTAGACTGTGAGGTCCTTAAAAGCAAAGACTATTTTGGCTTATTTGTTTTACTTTTCTTTATATCACAGGTACTTTATTACAGTACCTGGCACATAGTAGCTACTCAAAAATATTTTTGACTTGACATGACGAATGGGATGCGAGATTTATTATGACTTACTTTATCGCCACCTTGAAATTCCAAGATAACTTTCTTTTCTTTTTTTTCCCTTTGTTCTAAAGGTAACCCTCTTGCTACTTTTAATTAGTGATCTCTCTCTCCTTATCCATTTTGGGAAAGTGTGGTGTTCCAGTAGTCACCTTGACACAAAAATTTGATAGGAACCCCATTGGTCTGAAAGTTGTAGCCATCCCACCTGCTCTTTTTCCCCCTAATGATTGATTGATTTATTCATCCATCCATCTATGTATTATACATCATTGATCCATTCACTTATCCATCTTCCTCTCCCTCCCTTATTATATTAATTTGACCCTTCTATTCTTTCATTGATCCATCAACAGATCTGTTCATCCATCTTTCCATCCATTCATCATATATTCTATGAACTCATCCATCCATCCAACCAACCTTTCAACTAGTTGTTATTGAATGTTTTCTCTGTATTCAGAACTTTTCTCCTCCATAATGGCAATGTGATTAGAAGCCTGAAAAAGTTCATAGCCAAGCACGTGTTTATGATATAGTTGGAGAGTCAAGACTAATACATATGGAACAGTTAAAATTTTTTAAAAAAATTATGTTACATAGGTGCAAGCTACAAAATAAGCAGCTTGGAAGGCTCCCAGACTGAAGTAGAATTTGGCTGGCTTAAAAAGTTTGGTGGAACTTGAAATGGGCAACAATAGTGAATTTGACATCAATATTTAAGCTTAACTTACTTACACAATATAAGCCATGAATATCTGTCTGGCTAGATCAATAGTGATTTTTTGTTTTCCAATTGCTTGTATGACATTTCCATCTGAGTAACAAATTGTTTACTTCAAGTTTTCCATCTGGTGTAGTGAGAGGCAGCAAGATAAGATATATTAAAAACCAACCAAACCTGTAGCTAAAAGTAACAGACCTGAATTCAAGCACTGAGTCTTTCACAAACTTGCTGTGAGATGTTCCTCAAGCCCTATCCCATCTTTGGGCCTCAGTTTTCATATATCTAAAATGAGAAAGTTGCACAAATTATTCTTCCAGCTTTAACATTGTGATTTTTTTTTCTAAATATTCCCCCAAAAGATTCTTTGAGACCAATCAACTTTGAGAGGTAGGTTTTTTAAACTGATGGTAAAGTGATTTTTATTGCTTTTTAGGCATTTAATGGTATTCATTGAGATGATGAGGCTATTAAAAATTGATTCACTACAAGATTGAGATGATTGTTTCATTACTTTGCTTAAAGAGAGAAAAAGATACAGTATTTCACATGCATATAGAATTATACTTTCTACCATTATTCTATTGGCCCCTGGGATCCTGCAAAATACATGCTATTGTTACAGCTCAGTGAGGAAATGAAGCTCAGTGAGAAGTGACTTCCTGAGGAGCATACAACTGTCAAGTGATTGAAACCCACATACTCTTGGGCCCATATGCTGTTCGGTACACCAGGCCAGCCTTCAAGTTAGAGAGGAATTGAAGCCTTCACAGGTGCAATGGACAAGTGTCAGCCATTAGGGGTTGGTGCTAGGACTCATCTTGTTTAAAGTCTACCTAAATTATATGGGATAGGGATTATAGACAGAGGACAACTAAGCTAGTACAGTACATGCTGGCTTTGAAGTCTGAAGTTATTATTGTTCAGTCATTCAGTGACCCCTTGGGCCATTGCTCCATGGTGTTTTCTTGCCAGAGATACTGGAGTGTTTTGCCATTTCCTTCTCCAGTGGATTAAGGTAAACAGAGGTTAAGTGATTTGCCCAGGGTCACCTAGCTGGTAAGTGTCTGAGACCAGATTTGAACTCGGGTCTTCCTGATTCCAGGCCCAGCACTCTATCCATTGAACCATCTAGAGATTGGATTCAAACTCCACTTATAATCATCACCTTTTGATGCTGGAAAGGCTACTTACCCTCCGTAGTCCTCTTTTTCTTCTGCTATAAAATTGGGGGCAACAATCAAACAAGATGATCTTTGGGGCACTTTGTAGTTCTATACCCCTGATCCTATAAACAATCAAGGGAAGGGCTTGATAACTTGAAATGTCCAAGCTATATGTTCTTGCTATGGAATACAATCTTGAGTTTTCCTGTAACTGTTTCATGTGTATTAATTTCTAACTACATAGTAAGTTCCTTCAGAATCATAAGCTTATTTATGCTTCTGTTCCTACCATTGACTCATCTCTAATAAACATACTTCAGGAATTATGACTCTGGTCAAGTCAATTCCTAGCTGTTGGAACTTAGGCAAATCGTTTAACCTCTCTTTGTCTCAGTTTCCTCAACTGTGAAATGGGATAATAATAGCACCTACCTCCTGGGGTTGTTGTGAAGACCAAATGTCATAGCTGTCTAGTACTTAGCACAATGGCTGAAACATGGTAAGTATTATATGGATGGTAGCTACCGATTAAACTCTCTAAGGATTAGTTGCTTTATATCTAAATAGAGGACAATTAAAGAAAATACAGAAGGTGCTATAAATGCTTAAATCTCTTGCCTCATAGGGCGGTTGGCAAAAGAGAGCTTTGACAACCAAAAGTATTCAAATTTTACATATTTCCATTAAAATTAAAAATAAAAATTAAGAGTAGATACTATATTATTTTTCAGATCACATAATAATTTTCTAGCATCTGAACTTTCTTCCTTCTTTTCTTCCTCCTTCCCTTTTGTTTATATTTGTAATGTAGTTTGAGATCAAGCACAGCCAGGCCATCTTCCTTTCTCATTTTTATCGATTCCTTTGATATCCTGACCTTTTGTTACTTACAATTAATTTTATTATTTTTGTAGCTTTATTAAGTTGGTAGTTTGGTATGACATTGAATAAGTAAATTAATTTAGCTGGTATAATTTTTATTATATTGACTTGGCTTACCCACAATTAATTAATGCCTCCAATTATTTAGATCTACCCTTATTTGTATGGGAAGTGCTTTGTAAATTGTGTTCATAGTGGCAAGTCGAATCCCAAGTTTTTTTTTTTTGTCATTTAAAAATAGAATTTCTCTTTTTTATCTTTTCCTGCTGGATTTTGTTAGTGTAATCCCAGTCGCAAAGATCATTGGTAGGGAACTGTGTCATCACTAATGGAAACAAATGTTCTGCTCTATGGGAGGGTTAGCACAGAGTTGGTGAGAGATGAGAGATTCAGTTCTCAGCCACTTCCTCTGGGGCTCTTCAGGGTCGGTTTCATTTGGTGACTGCTCAAATGTTAAGTCTTGTTTGAGTGTGCAGTCACTTCCAATGCTCCTGATTTCCAGCTTTAAGAGAAAATGTGGATGAAGCCAACCCCACTGGCATGCTGACTCTGAGAAGACTTGAGTTGAGTGGGCAGTCTCCATATTCTCCCTATGTTTAGTTTGTTACTCTATAGACATGGAGGATATTCATCTTGCGTGACACCCAGAATCCTCTTTTTGGGTGAACTGAACTGTCTTGCTCCCAATAGGAAAACTTCTTCATTTTGTATTGTCTAGTATATATTTTCCTATGAATACCTTCTCTTATTTCTATCTTTGCTATAATTTGGATAAATGGATCTTTGCTATTTGCTATGTTTGTTTATTATAGAACTGGTATTAGGCAGGAAAGAAATCCAACTCTCTGTGTAGAGGTTGGTGGCCTCCCTTCCCTGCAGTGACAATGTGATCAAAAGTTACATGAAACCTGATTATGTCCTCTGGGATATGATGGGGATGATAATCCCCTGAACCTACGAGAAGCTAGGTAGCCCAATGGATAGAGTGCTTGGCCTAAATCAGGAAAACTCATCTTCCTGAGTTTAAATCTGGTCTCACACACTTACTTAGCTGTGTGATCCTGGGCACAGGGGGATACATATTTGAACAATATTCAAGTGAACAGATATATTTACTTCTAATCCTCTATTCCTTCTTTCTGATGAAAGCAGAGTACTGCCTCGTAGTCCCAACCTCCTGCTTCCCCTACTGCTGGAATGAAAGTCTTCCATGGAGAAGGGTGGCAGTGGGAGGAGAAAAGGCTAGAGATGGCTCTTGAGCTTTTCTTGAGCCACATAGATGAGGACAACTCCTCACCATAGGTGAGCCTCACTACAATATGGACCTTCAACTCCTCTTCCTCACATTGCTAATATGCAGAAATACTAATAAGAATAGGAGGAACATTGGAGATTATCTAGTTCACTTTCAGTGTCCAAAGTTTAAAGACATGGATGCTGAGTACTGGAGAAGTCTAGTGCCTGAAGTCACACAAATGTTAGGTAAAGGAGCTACGATTTGAGCCCAGGTTCAATGAGTATATATTATTCAGTCTAACTTCAGTTTCACTGGAGCATAAACTTTGGTTATATAAGGTAGTAGGGGTATATATAAAGTAATATACAAATAAAATGTTGTGGTAATACAATAATATTATTGTTGTTTTTCATCTTTCATTCTCAAAGAGGACCAATGATATCACAAGAGTGATGTTTTGACTTGTGTATGAATTAGATTTAAGTAGTGTGTATTTAAGTAGAGTGATATACAAAGTCATCAGCCTTGGGCTCTCCTCCAGAGTCATTGAAGTCCAGTGGCAAGATAAAAGTCCAGACAACTGGTGCTGGACTAGAATGCAGTGAAAGGTCTCTTATATGATAATATATCAAGTAATAGTGGAGGCCCTTGTATTCCAGGCTAAGATTTATGGAATTATTTCAAAAATATTACTAATCATGACGACGACTACTACTACTACTACTACTACTACTACTACTGCTGCTGCTGCTGCTGCTGCTGCTGCTGCTGCTGCTGCTGCTGCTGCTCCTCCTCCTCCTATCACGAACCACTTGCCTTTATGTGATGTTTTAAATTTTGCAAAGTTCTTTGAATATTTTCTCTTCTGCTCCTCACAAAAACTCCACGAGTTAGGTGATATTGCTGTTTAGTCATTTCAGTTGTGTCTGACTCTTCATGATCCCACTTGAGGTTTTCTTGGCAAAGATACTATAGTACTTTGCCATTTCCTTCTCCAGATCATTTTACAGATGAGAAGTTGAGGTAGACAGGGCTAAGTGACTTGCCCAGGGTCACATATCTAGTAAGTGTCTGAGGCCAGATTTGAACTTGGAAGATGAGTTTTCCTGACTCCAGGGCAAACACTCTATACATGGGGCCACCTAGCTGCTCCTAGGTCATAGTATTATCCCAATTTTATAGTTGAAGAAATTAAGGCTGAGAGAGGTTACATGACTTGCCCAGGAACATACAAGCAGTAAGTGCCTGAGGTCTTCCTGCCTCTGAGCTTGGTGCTCTGTCCCCTTTCCATGTACCCACATGAAGACCTGAAGACACTTTTAAGATGCTCCTTGAACGGTGTTAGGGCATGCTTTGTATCTATATTATACATGATCTTAAACATTATGTGGATCTCCTTGTGTTTCTTGGGCATTCTTATTCTGTTTTTTTTCTTTTAAAAAATTAAGGAGTTTTCACCTTGCCAGCTGCTTCTAAAATATCCCTCTTGTGAAATTTAAGGCTTACCACAATATATCTTAGAAACATTTCACCCCATCTGAAATTCTCCCTTTTCAGTCTCTTCACTAAAGCTTTTGACTCCACCCCCAGCCCCCACCTGAGAGCAAACTGGTACTAGATTTCTCATTAAAAAGGAGTGAAAGATAAAGGTTACTCCAAATCACCTTTACCATTTCCCTTATCTTGGCATGAAACGTGTACTGAGAAGCACATAAACATATGTATGCGAGCAACTGCTAAGGTGAGCAGCTTCAGGCAGGAACAGTGATGGCCACATGGCACTTCCTGTCTTTTTGTGTTTGTTACCAAACTAAACAGTCTAATGAAAATGGGCAAGAATAAATTAAGTGCTACTGTTTAGATATAACTCAAGTTGGAAGATCATTAAGACTATTCTGATCTATTGTCTTATCCAGTCTTCACAGATTCCCTGCAAGGGAGGTACAATGAGGTTCAGATCTTGCCTTTTATACTTTTTAAAAATTTATGCATTTATTTTTAGATTTCAACATTCACGTCCATAAGATTTTGACTTTTAAATTTTCTCCCCTTCCCTCCTCACCTCCCTCCCAAAGATGGCATGCAATCTGATATAGTCTCTACATATACATTCATATTAAACATATTTTCACATTAGTCATATAGTAAAGAAGAATTAGAACCAATGGGAAGAACCATGAGAAAGGAGAAAAAAAAACAAAAAAAGAGAGCAAATAGTCTGCCTCCATTTGCCTTCAGACTCCCAAGTCCTTTCTCTGGGCATGCATGGCATTTTCCATCATGAATCTTTTGGAGATGTCTTAGATCCTTGCATTGCTGAGAAGGCCTAAGTCTATTAAAGTTAGTCATAGCACAATGTGGCTGTTAGTGTATACAACGTTCCCCGGTTCTGCTCACTTTACTCAGCAGCAGACCATACAAGTCTTTCCAGGTTTTCTGAAGTCTGCCTGCTCGTCATTTCTTATAGCACAATAGTATTCCATTACATCCACATACTACAAGTTGCTCAGCCATTCCCCAATGGATGGGCATCCCCTCAATTTCCAATTCTTGGCCACCACAAGGAGAGCTGCTGTGAATGTTTTTGTACACGTGGGCCCTTTTGCCATTTGTATGATCTCTTTGGGATACAGCCCTATAAGGGCTATTGCTGGGTCAGAGGCTATGCACAGTTCTATGGCCCTTACTGCCTTTTATTCTTATTAGCTATGTGACCATGGATATCTTCTGGAGTCTCAGTATCCTCATCTATAAAATGTAGATGGAAGTAGGACTCTCAAATTCAATCTCAAATGAAATGCTGTCTGCAAAGTGTTTTGGAGCCCTTAAAATCTGATCTGAAAGTTGGTTACTGTGTGATTTTTGCCCACGATGACCACCCACCAAGTACACCTTTCCATTGAGGATACCTAACCTGCTCAATTTCCTTCTGATTCTCTCCATATTTTGTGAATATCAGTACTGCACTCAGACTACTTACTTGTTGTTCCTTAGTCTCGCTGCACGACCAGACATTTACATTTCCTAACCATGCATTGTCTTAGTGACCTTGAAGGGTCACTTATGGATGACTTTATAATAAACATGTGGGAAGACATGAGGCTCAGATCTTAATGGCTATTTTCTAGTTATGCAATCAAGAACAAGCTATACCAGTTCTTGGGCGCTCAATTTTCTCATTTGTACAATGAAGACAATAATACCTCTGGTACCCATTGAACAGAGCTATTGTTAGGTACAAATAAGATCAGAGAATCGTAGATTCAGACCTGGAAGGGATTTTAAACAGAGAAGGATGTTAAAGCCGAAATGCCATCAAGCGATGACTTCTTTAGAGTGAAACAGCTAGTAAGTACATGGCAATGCATTAGATCCTTGCTCTTCATGACCCCGAGTCTAGTGTCCTATGCACTATATCATCCTACCTTTCTATAATATTTGTGAAGTAGTTTGATAAATTTAAAGCAGCAGTATTCCATTATATTCACATATCACAACCTATTCATCTACTCTCTCACTGATGAACATCTCCTTTGTTTCCACTTCTTTGAAACCAAGAGTAATGCTGTAAACATCTGCATACATGTAAATAATTTCCTTCTGCCTTTAACCTCTTTGGAGTATATGCCTAGTAGTGGTATTGCTGGGTCAGAAATGAAGAATATAACAAATGTATAAAAACCTTGAAAGACTGGCATGTACTGATTAAGATTAGATTTAAGTGAGCAGAATAAGGACAACAAGTTACTTGTTGAATATAATGCTATAAAACAGAGATTCGTAAGCATTTTTTGGTGTCATGGGCCCCTTTGACTGTTTGATGAAGTCTATGAACTTTTTCCCCCTCCCACTTTTCACCTTGGGCAATCTGGTGAAGTCCATGGACCTTTTCGGAGAATGATCTCTTTAAATGTGTAAAGTTAAATACACAGAATTAAAAAAGGTAACCACTTATGTAGAAATACAGCTTACCAAAATACTTTCAAAGCCAACAGACAAGAGATGGAGAGTACTTAATTTAAAGGAAAACCATTTTGAAAGATACCAGAACTCTGAGTAATGCAGTGACTGACCATGACTTCAGAAGCCTAGAAATGAAGCTTATTTTCCATCTCCTGATACTCTGCCAATGACAGACTATAGGTATAGAAAGAGACATGTGTTTTCAGACATGGACAATATGTTATGCATGATTATACTTTTTACCAGGAAGGGCTTATATTTGAGTAGGGTGTAAGGAAACAAACGTTTATTAAGTATCTACTATGTGGTAGGCACTCTGCTAAGTGCTTTACAAGTATTGTTTCATTTCACCCTCACAGTAACCCTGGGAGCTATTATTATCCCCATTTTACAGTTGAGAAAACTAAGGCAAACACAAAGGTTAAAGGATTTGTGCAGAGTGATTCAAGTAGCATAAAAAGTTAGGGTAGGAGGAGTCAAGAGAAGGAAGAAAAGAGCATCGATGATACATTAAAAATAACACACAGAAGGAAGTTCTGAAGTGGGGGCAAGGCAATCGGGAAGTTTGTTCCAAATATGAAATTGAATGTATACTAAAAATGACCATAACAGAGGTCTGTGTTTTATCTTCTCTTTTTGTTCATTGTATATGGAAATGTTGATGTTTTTTGATGATTGTTAAGTTCATAATAAACAAGAAATTAAAATCAAACCAAACCAGTAAATTTCCAATATAAATGTCAGTCGTTATTCAAAGAACCCTGGACTAAAATGCAGTAGGACAGTATTTTGTTCCTTATAGAGCTCACTCTGTGTTTAACAAAGTAATCCCTTAATAAAATCTTAGACATTGGCCAATCGACTGATTGCTTTTAAATCACTTCATATTTCTAGACCTCTATTTTCCTATCTGTACTGGATGCAATTTGATAAACTATTAAACCTTTGTTACATGGCAAGTGCTATCTAGGTTCTGACAGTTCTTGCCCTCATGAAGCTTATATTACAATAAAGAAAGAATTCACAAATAACTCTAATGCAAGATATTGACTAATAAGTCCAAAGCAGAAATCCAAAGAGTTCCAAGAAAATAACAGGCTGTTACATGTCTGGAAATAGAGATTTGCCTATAGGTCAGCTTATAGTAGATAACTAAGGTCATATATGATGCTTCCTGGAAACTCCTGAAAGGAATGGGTAGAAAATAGTCTCCAGGAACTGGATTTCTCTAGCCTTGGTTTATACTCGTCCCCAAAGAGCTAATCTAGGGGACCGGACATCTTCTTCCCCACCATGTCAGGTTTCTCTGATTGTCTTATATGGTCACTGTCTTGGTTTAATGGAGATGAGGTCTGGTGTTCTCAGGAGCTCTTCCCCTTAATCTCATCTGCACTCCTGGTTGAGTCCTCAGAAGGTGACATCTCCCTTCAGGGTTCTAAGGATAACTCTGAGGGGCTAGGGGATGGGTTTCTAATATGATAATTTGCTAGCCTCCATCAGCATGTTTACTGTCTATGATTATCAGTTGATAACAATTAGCTAAATAGCAAAAGCTGATAACAATTTAATTAGCTTTTAGAAAAGGGTAATTCCTAAGGCCATACAGTAAGAACAGTTGGTGTGAAACTTCTCCTCACCTCACCTTTGCCAAATTGGTGAGGTATTCTCACAACAACATGCAGAGAGTCCAGGGAGAAACAGTCTCAAACTTAGAAAGCACATGTGGTGAGGGGGCATTTCAAACTTCTTGGTAGCTTGAAGTTCTTTTCTCCTCTTATGGGTTCTGATGAAGTTCCTCTTTGGTATAAACTCAGAGTTTGATAGCAGCTTTTCTCATTGTGTCTATTTTGTCTTGGGTTCCTGGTCAGATACCTCTAGTAGTCATTACTATCCTGACAATACTGCTATAACAAATGGGAATTTCCAAATCCTTTGACCCTCTGAAGTTTACAAGTTAATTCTTTGATCACCTGGGGAGGGAGACAAAAGCTCTCCCTACTCCTCTTCTCCCTCTTTCAATAATTCACTTTTAGGACTCATTGAGATTCCTTTCCTCTATCTTTGAAAGCTGCATGAATTCTTGATTCTCAGCTGGTTTGCTGTTTCATGTACATCCTACAAAGTATGACTGTCTCTCCTGCCTATGCCTCTGATTGATTGATGAATTCAGTCAAGATACTTTTGGCTTTGTTCACATGTAGTCTGTGCCTCTGATTTATTGATTCCCTCAAGAAGTCCAGGCCTTCTCAAATTATTTAGTTTGCGGCGTACAGTATCCCAAACGTAACTGAAAAGAAACATGACTGAAAAATTAAAGGACAAACCAAATCAAGAAATGGAGGATTATGCAAATTGATATTATGATTGATGAGTGCCTCACATGGCTCACTCTATTTAGGTCAACCCAGGTATACTTCATCTTATACCCCGGCCATTTTCTTACCAGCTACCCTGAAGCTTCATTCTCAGAGCAGAGATCATGACTGGGATGACACTTTCAGCTCTAGATACCCCACTCTGAGATAATAAGATCGTAGATTAGAGCTAGAAGGATTCTAGAGGGCATCTTAGAGATCTTCCCTGTTTTGTAGAGGAGAAAATGAATGCAAAGTGAAGTGACTTGTCCAGGATCACACAACTACTCAGTGTTGGAGGCTCATTTTGGATCCAGGTCCTCCTGCCTTCAAGTGCAGCACCCTATCTGTTTTACCTCACTGTCCTGACTGCTGAGTCTTTCACATGGTATTCCCTGCTGTGCCTCATGTTATGCTCTCTGATCACCTTCTTGTCAGCTGCTCTACCACTGAAGCACCCACTTGACCTTTCTGTCATGCAACTTAATTCCCCTCCTTTATTGTTCTAGAGCCATAATAAAATCAGTCTTCCATTGCTACTGGGAAGTGTGTACCAATCTAGTGCCTTATGGCTCTACTACATCCTCCTGACTTTCCAACTTTAAATAGCCTTCCCTGTCTACCACTCTCATTCAGTCTTATATTCCCCTATCAGCACCAGCTCCTTGAATGCAAAAAATACTTCATTTTTTTTCTCTGCATTCTAACACAGCAGTGCTTGGCACAGTTAGCCCTTTACAGATGTTTATTCATTTATTCATCTAATTTGTAAAGCACACTTTTTCACCTTTGTTTTATTCCTCAAGTGTTTTCTAATCTTTCTCTACCAATGATTAGATAATTTTCCTGAGTTACCAGGCTCAAGGCACTAGCGTCAACAACCATTTGTTAAGTACCTGTTATGTGCCAGGTACTATACTAAACACTGGGGTTCCAGAGAATGGCAAAGAAAGTACCTGCTTTCAGGAGCTCACTGTCAAGTGCCCTGAAGGCAATCTTTTAGACGTCGAGATTGTTCAGATATAAACTTGCGAGTTCCCAGGAAACAGGCATAGTTCTGTACCAGAAAGATCTACCAGAATTTAGATTCTATTGGCATAATCTTCCAAAATCCTGAATCCCCTCCATGCTATGATGTTGTCAGGGAGGCGTATAGTCATGGAAAAAGTCCTCATACTAAGGCAATTAGACCTTAGCCATGGATTGCCTTGGCCTGCATCACTTGAGTCACATATTGTTCATTTCTTTTCCTCCGCAATCTTGTCTGAGGAAACACTATCTCTTTGTGGGTCACATGAGACAAAATATGTAGAACACTTCATTATTTTCTCTAAAAAGTACTCTAGACATGTGAGCTATTATACAGACTCAAGCTGCTGTGGTCGGTAAGTCTCTTGAACTCTTGCCCAATTTGGACCAGATTTTTCTATTTGCCGCTTGGATTCTGACCAGGCTGTATTGCTGACCTTCTTCTGCTGTTGTGCACCTCTAGTCAAGTCAACAAGTGTTATCAAGGGCCTACTATGGGCCAAGCACTGTGATAGGTACTGGACTGTTTCTTGGTATCTCATATTAGCTACTTGCCTACTAGGCCATTTTGTGGTAATAACTAGTCTCTTATTCTCTGTATCCTGTTTCCCCAACAACAACAACCACCACAACAACAAAGCATGTTTTATTCCCATTGTGAACTGTCCTTCACAGACAAGGGCAGTCTGTTTCATCCCCTAGACTGGAACCAGGAAGACTTTGCAATACAGCCCCTGCTAGTAAAACTTTTGGCCCTGTACTACCCTTCCTGGTGGAAGTATGATGCTTTAAAAAGATTATGGGCTTTGAAGTCAGAAGGTGTGGCTTCAAATCCCCTCTCTGAAGATTGTGACTGGCATAATTTTGGGTAAGCCTTAGTTTCCTCATCTTTAAAATGAGGGGCTTGGACTAGGTTATTTCTGAGGTACCTTTCAGTTCTGGATTTATGCATGAGTCTATATTTATTGAAAAAATCTACTAATTGCTGTAGATGTATACAGAACCAGATGGTGTAGTGGGTAATGTGCCAGACCTGAAGTCAAGAAGACTCATCTTTCTGAATTTAAATCTAGCTTCCAACATGTACTAGTTGATGCTAGCTGTCACCGGACAAGTCACTTAACTCTGTTTGCCTCAGTTTCTTTTGAGTTTGTGTTTTGATTTTCTCTGTCACCATAGTAACTTTCTGTAGTCAGGATCTTTTTCTGCTGTTTGCTCATTTCCCCAGCTTATTTCTTGACTTTTAACCATGTGCTAAAGTGGGGCTTTGTTCCTGGAGTGGAGGGTGCATTTTCCCAAGATTCAGGTTTTTTTTTTGTTCAGTTTTCAGAGATAATTCTGGGGACCTGTAAATTTTTGGTTCTCCCAAGGTACTCTACTCTGATCTGTATGCAACAGAGCTTTCCTGCTCACCTTCTAAGTTGTCTTAGGCTGGAGAGCTGTTTCACTCCATTGTTTTGTGATGTCTGCTGCTCCAGAATTTGTTTTGAGGTATTATGTAAAGTCGTTTGGGGGTTTTTGAAGAGAGCTCAGGCAAGTCCCTGCCTTTTTCCTGCCATCTTGTGCCTCAGTTTCCTCATCTATAAAATGAGGTGGAGAGTGAAATAGCTAACCACTCCAGGATCTTTGCCAAGAAAACCCCAAATGGGTCAGACACTGCTGAAACAACTGAACATACATGCACACACATACATAAATACATACACACATATACACATAGAAACAAACACGGACACACACATATATGCCACCAGACACTGTGCTAGGTGCTAGAGATACAAAAACAAGACAAAAACTCCAACATGTCAAATAGAATTAAACCAAGCATTTATTAAATGTCTACTATGGTGGAATAGATTAGATATACAAGACACAGTAGTAAGTTACTGTAGTAATCTATTGCTTGATAAACCCAAAGGCCCCAGCTTTTGGGACAAGAACTTGCTATTTGGTGAAAACTAGAAAATAGTATGGCAGCAACTAGGTATAGACCAACATCTCACACTGTATAGCAAGAGAAGGTCAAAATTTTTATAAGGGAAAATTTTTATGACCAAACAAGAGACAGAGAGAACATTATGAGATATAAAATGGATAATTGTGATTATATTAAAGAATTTTTGCATGGATTACAACAACGTAACCAAGATTAGAAGAAAAACAGAAAGCTGTGAAATAATTTTTACAGGTGGCCTGGATAAAGGCCTCATTTCTCAAATATATAGAGAACTGAGTCAAATTTATAAGAATGTAAGTCATTCCCCCAATTAATAAATGGGCAAAGGAAAGGAATAGGCAGTTTTTAGATGACAAAATCAAACCTATCTGTAGTAATATGGAAAAATGACTAAATCACTATTGATTGGAGAAATGCAACTTAAAGCAACTCTGAGGTACCATCTCACACCTATCAAATTGGCTAATAAGACAGAAAAGGAAAATGATAAGAAAAAAGAAAATGAAAGAATGTGGGCAAATCAAGACACTAATGCCTTGTTGGTGGAGTTATGAACTGATCCAGTCATGTTGGAGAACAATTTGGAACTACTCCCAAAGGGCCATCAGTTGATGTATACTCTTTGATTCATTAAAAACCACTGCTAGGTCTGTATCCCAAAGAGATAAAAAAAGGGATAAGGACCTACTTGCACAAAACTATTTATAGCAATTCTTTTTGTGTGTGTTGGCAAAGAATTGGAAATCGAGGGGATGTCCAGCAATTGGGAAATGGCTAAATAAATTGGGGTATATGAATGTCATGGAATACTATTGTGTTATAAGAAGCAATGAGCAGGCTGATTTTTAGGGGAAAAAATTGGAAAAGCTTACATGAACTGATTCACAGTGAAGTGAGCAGGGACAGCTAGATGGCACAGTGGATGAAGTACCAGCCCTGGAGTCAGGAGGAGTTGAGTTCAAATCTGGCCTCAGATACATAATATTTCCTAGCTGTGTGACTCTGGGTAAGTCACTTAACCCCAATTGCCCCATCAAAAAACACACAAACAAAGTGAAATGAACAGACCCAGGAGAACATTGCATACAGTAGCAGCAATACTGTATGATGATCAACTGTGAATGACTTAACTATTCTCAGCAATACAATGATCCAAGACAGCTCCAAAAGACTCAATGAAAAATGCTATCAACATTCAGAGAAAGAATTGATGGTGTGTGAATGCAGATCAAAACATGCTATTTTTCACTCATTTTTTCATGTTTTTAAAAATTTGGTCTTTTTCTTCTCTTATAATATGACTAATTTGGAAACATATTTTACATGATAGTATAGATATAACCTATATCAAATTGCCTACTGTCTTAAGGAGGAGTGAAGTAGGTGAGAAAGGGAGAAATTTGCATCTCAAAATTTAAAAAAGTTAAAATTGTCTTTACATTTAATTGGGAAAAATAAGATACTATTAAAAATAAACAACTGCTATGTTCTAGGCATTATGCTAAGTTCTGGGGATACAAAAAAAAAAAGGTAAAACTTGGTCCCTGATCTCAAAGAGCTTTCTAATGCACTGTACATCTTGTCAATGTTTATGTACAAACAAGAACAAATACAAAATAAATTGGAGATAATCAACAGAAAGAAGGTGCTATCATCAAAGATTGCATTGATTTAGATATAGCTATGATATATTAAAGGTCATCTTATCCAATTCCTTCATTTTGTGGGTGAAGAAATTGATGTCCAGAGAGGAGCCTCCATTCTACTGCAAGGTGCTGAGATTAGAGAATTCACAAAATGCTAGCATTCTATGAGATCAGATAACAGGTCTCTTCGAGCTGGGTGGGGGCAAGGAGTTAGGGAAGGATGGCATGGCTGCATTTGAGTTGGGCCTTGTAGGGTGATGCAATTGGATCATAGACCTGACTGAAGCAGCATTGAAAGGAGATGCTTGCACAGTCGAGTTTATTGGAAGGCATTTGTATTGGTGACTTACTCTGTATTTAACAGTCTACAAATTCGATGATTTTCATGATTTAAATGATTCATTGTTATCAAATAAACCATGGAACACTGCATCATGAATTTTATGCTGGGATAATCGAGGAATGCCCATGAATATTTATGAAACTCATTCTTATATTCTTGCCAAGTGACTTTTACTAAGCACGCAGTGTATCCTCTTGTGGCTGATTAAAAATTTCTGATTGCATTTACCTCTTGGTCTATTTAGGCAAAAAGGCAATCACTTCTTCTGCTGTAGCCTTTCATGCCCTTCCTAACAAAGAAATGAAAAAGAAAAGAATAGAAATAATAGCTAGCATTCACATAGTTTTCCAAGGTTTCCAATGTGCTTTACAAATATCTCATTTGATCCACACAACAATCTTGGGGAGTAGGTGCTATTCTTAACCCATTTTGTAGATGAGGAAACTAAGCTTGACAGAGCTTAATGACTTGGCCACGGTCACTCCACTAGTGTCTAAGTTTGGATGAGAAGAAAAGGATTTTAGAAAACAAAAATAAGCACGTATTAAATGCCTGTGGTGTGTCAGGCACCATACTGAGTGTGGAGGAAAGAAAGACAACACTAAACAATCCTTATCTTCATGTCATTTGTCTTCTATTAGGACAGTCAACATGTATACATGCAAATAGGATAGGAAGAGAAAGGAAGGCTATGGCTTCATTGATAGAAGGAACTAACTATAGATGATGAGAGGACTCCCTTTACCAGTGCAGTCCAACGCTTACAAAGGCAAGGTTTATCAGAAGTGGCTCTTGAACCCAGATCTTCCTGGCTCTCAGGCCAAATTTGATCCATATACTACACCACATTGCCTGTCACACCTATAAGTAGGTACAAAATGTGTATACAATAAAGACAAGAGGTTTGGGGGTGAGGGTTGAGGTGGAGTGAAAGGGACCACAAACTTCTGGGAGATGAGATGGGGCATAATCTGGGAGTTATAACTTGAGATGAGCTTTGAAGGAAACTAGGGAGCCAAAGAGACTGAATTAAAGAGGAAGTGCATTCTAGGAACGAGGGATGGCCTGTGGAAAGGATCAACAATGGGAGATGAAATGTGTGTGAGGAATGGGAAGAAGGACTATTTGACTGGGCTTTACAGTTGAGTGTTGTAAAGGGATAAGATATAAGTCTAGGAAAGTAGTTTAGATCCAGAGTATAGTGGACTTCTAAAGGGAATTTATATGTGATCTTAGAGTTAATTGAGACGGCTATTTGAGGAGGGGAGAGACCTAGTTATACAAATGCTTTAGGAAAACCTCTTTGGCAGTCAAATGGACACCATAAATTCAACCAAAAGGTGACAAAATGTCCTTTTTTCAACACATTGGTCATTCAGCCTTTACTTGAATATTTCCAGTGAGATAGTACACTCTACATTCTGATGCAGCCCACGATACTTTTGGGTAGCTCTAATTCAATCTAATTCACTAAACATTTATTAGGCACCTAATATTCCCTAAATCCTTGGACAAATGCTGAGATTACAAAGACAAATAAGAAATTTTATTTCCCCTCAAGGAGTTTAAATTCTGGAGATTGAAAGCACACAACATGAACATACATTATTAAATACAAAGACTCTCTCCTACCATTCCTCCTGCCCTGGTAATTTCCACTCTGTAATCTTTGATCTCTCCTTATCAACTAGTTCTTTCCCTGCCATTGCTAAGTACACTCAAGTTTCCTTCCAAAAATGAAACAAAACAACCCCGCCCCAAATTTCCCTCCTCAGTGAAACTCCTTGAAAAAGCAATCCACAATTGGTGTCTCTCTCTTTGTTCTTTCACTGTGTCCTTAATTCCCTGCAGCCTGACTTCCAACCTCTTCATTCAACTGAAACTGTTTTCTCTCTAGTTACCAATGATCTCATAAGAGCCCAATTTAATAGCCCTTTCTTTATTCTTTAAGCTTTTTGACTTGCTGCCTTTGCCAACGTTGCTCATTCTCTTGTCCTGGACAATCTGTCTTCTCTGCATTTTTGTGACAGTATCTAAGCTCTTCTCCTGCTTGTTTACCCACTCCTTTTCACTCTCTTTTGCTCCATATTCATCCTTATACTCAATAATGGGGAATGGGGTCCTCTCAAAGTCAGTGCAGGACTTTCTCTCTTTTCTTTCTGTATCTACTCCACAATCACATCAGCTTAATGGGTTCAATGATTATATCTATGCAGATATTTCCAAAATCTATTGTTCCAGCCCTACCTTTCCTTCCAAGTTCCAGTCCCTTGTCACAAACTTCCTGATGAACATTTCAAACCGTACATCTCAAACAACTGTGCAAACCATCTCAAACTCAACTTATGCAAAACAAAACTCATCTTTCTCCTAAGATTTCTCCCTCTTTTCAATTTCATTTTTATTAAGGGCTCTGTCATTCTTTCAGCCATCCAGGTTCACATCCCTAACTCCTTTCATTCACCTGAACATTCGATCAGTTGCCAATTTCAGTGGCATATGTCCCCTTCTCTCTACTCACGTAGCTGCTGTACTAGCTCAGGGTCTCATCTCCTCTTCCCTGTTCCTTTGAAAATGCCTGCTAATTAGTCAATCTGCCTCAAGTCTCCCCTCATTCCATTTTATTCCATTTTCTGTACAACTGCCAATGTGATTTTCATGCACTCCAGCTCTGACCCTGTCACCCACCTACTCAATAAACTCTGGAGGTTCTCTTTTGCTTCCAAGATCAAATGATAAAAATGTTAAGTATAATGACCATGGCTAGTAATTACATAGCATTTTAAGGTTTGCAAAATACGTTACAAATATTTCATTTGATCTTTACAAAAACCATGGAAGGTTGGTGCTATTTTTACCCTCATTTTGCAAGTAAGGAGACTGAAGCTAATAGAGATTAACTTGCCCAAGGTCACACAGCTAGTGTGTGAGGCAGGATTTGAACTCAGGTTTTCCTGCTTTTATGCTCAAAGTAAGAGAGTAAGTGGCTGAACAGGCATTAGAGCCCAGGACGTCTGACTACACAACTAGCATACTTTCCTACTATTCCATACTAGTATATTCGTATTCAATTGAATTTCTCACAATGGTGCAGTGATTAGGGGTATAGACACATATCATTATACCCATTTCACAGACCAGGAATGCGAAGCTCAAGTTGGTGAGGCACCTTAGCTAACATCATTCAACAGGGAAGCATATACCTGGTGTTGAAACTCAGTTCCCTTGCCTCCAGGTCCAAGGCTCTTCCCTACACACCCTGATTGCTGAGCATCCTAAGGAGTTGCTTTTTCTTTCCTCTAGGAAGTCGGTTTTTCCTCCTTCAGCAGCCTGCAATTTCCCATTTGTGGAAAATAGATCCTTTCTTGACTTAAGTAATCCTAGAGGTTCCCCTTGCTTTTTACAAAAATCCTTATCACTTTATTGCATGCAGTTTGATGGGCGTTTCTTTGGCCTCTGCAGAGATCTCAGCAGGCATCAATGGCACATTTATTCCTGTATCTCTCTGTGAGCTTGCCATGGATTACAGCTACTTCTTTGTGGGCTTCAGCAAATGCCAAGTGCTGCTCTTTCAATTTATTGTCAGAATATCTGAGAGGAAGCAGAGTAGGAGGAAAACACAGAGGAAAGGGAGAAGGAAGAGTAGGAGATGAAGGAGGAAAAATAGAATGAGCACCCATTATTCCCATTTTGACCGGTCCCATTTGTCACCATCAGCTTTATTTGCTTTGATTCCAGTTGAAGGGTGTGATCATTAATAACATGAAACTAATCAGTCCACAGAGAGATGTTACTCATGACCCCAGTAGATGAGACCTTCAGGATAACAGATTTTTATCCATACTCATTAATTTGCAGAGCTAGTCTGGGATGAATTGTCAATCAGTCAATAAACATGCATTAATCACCTACAATGTGCTAGGCATTTCATACAAAGAAAGGCAAAAAAAATCACCACCAACAGTCCCTGCCCTCAAGGAGCTCACAATATTAGAAGCCGAAAAGGGGGCAGAGTGTAGAGGAGGGCACTGAAATCCACTGGCACCCATCCCAGTGGGAAATTATGAGTTGAGTAGGCTGCTCCAGGCACTTTCCTTGAATGGAAGACGACAGGAGCTTTCTATTGTCTACCTTCCACCTTCTCCAGTCAGAGGGAGAGAGGGGTGCCAGGGACAGGGGTACCAAGGCAGAGATTTCTTATTAATGTTGAATCTTGGAGGCTCCATTGGATCTTGTTGCCTTTCTACCATCTGAATAACTCTTTGGTTAGCTCCAGAATTGAAAGCTACTCCTTGCAGAGATGGTGTATACCGGATATACTGAGCTCGAGCTAGTTTATGTGCAGCTTGAATTGGTATAGCAGAAGCAACCTTCTGAGATACAGATTTCTCTAAGGCTACACGCGTCTTTTCTGTAATCTCATTAATGGCTTCCTCAATAGGTCTTTGCAAGCAGAATGAGTTTCAAAGTTGACGTGATTTTGTAGGATGCTAAGATTCTGATGAAGTACAAGAGTAGAACTGAATGAGAAAGGAAGACACATAAATGTTCCCTAGCATTGTAAGGTTTCAAGGAGAATGAAGCAATGCATACTGGCTTTGTAGGATGACCCGAAGTTTGAGAGACAGTCTTCATGAACCAGTCAGAATAGTGAGCAGCCATATGGAAATCAGTCAAAGGAACTCAAGATGATCATCCCAGAGAACAGGAGCAGCTAGGTGGCACAGCATATACAGTGTCAGGCCTGGAGTTAAGAAGATTCATCTTTTCCAGTTCAAATTTGGCCTCAGACACTTACTTGCTATGTAACCCTGGGGAAGTAATTTAACCCCATTTGCCTCAGTTTCCTCATCTGTAAAATGAGTTGGAGAAGGAAATGACAAACCACTCCAGTATCTTTGCCAAAAAACAAGCAAACAAACAAAAAACCAAATGAGGTCACCATGAGGCTGATGTGACTGAAATGATTAAATGAGAACAATGACAAAATCTCAGAGAAGAGGAGACTAAGAGATTTTGTGGTTACTTTCTTTGAGAATTTGAAAGACTGGCATGGTTAAGGACTGGATTTCATTTGTCTCCAGAGGCCAAACCAGGAGCAGTGGGGAAGAGTAGCAACAAAGCAAATTTATGTTTGCACAAGATAAAAAAAAGCCAGACTTCCTAAACTTAAAACAATAACTCTCCAAAGGTAAGAAGGGGTACTTGGGAAGACAATGTCTTCCTACCCAATGGAGGCCTTCATGTAAATGCTGAATGGCTATTCAAATAGAGATGGTGCTCAATACCTATTGATTGCTTGTAAAATACTTTTTCATTCATTCCTTTGCTCATCCATGTATACCTGCAGGAACGGTATATGGGAAACCCTTTTTCAGGCAGCAATTGGATTAGATGGCATTGGAGGTGTCTTATTTTGAATCTGATACTCTTTTCTTCATTAAGCTGCCCAATTTAAACACTGGGTAGTCATATAGAGTCCATACTTGTATTTATACCTCAACAACATTAACTCCATTATCCCCAGTCTTCTTACCATTTATGTGTTCTGGGGCTATGTGTCTGTAAACACTGGCCTAAGGAAACCACATGTGGTTGGAAACTTTGTTTAATCTAAAGTCATGTTTTTGCAGTTGTGAAAGATGCCAATGTGTGGTGAAATTGAGGATAATCTGCTTAAATTTGATCTAAATTGTGGTTCCATACTGAAAATGACAATTGTGACATTCAGAACTAAGTGAGAAGGGAATGGAGATTTTTTTTTTTGACAGAAGTGTAGGGATTAGTAAAACTGTTGGGGAGGAAAAAAAAAAGAAAATGTCAGATATAATTTCCATTTGTGTTTGCTTCTGACCTTTTCTGGAGCTTATCTTCATTGAATGGCTCATCTGAATAAAACCAAAATGCAAAGAATAAATGAGAGAGGTAAAGAAATGCTTAAGTGGCTCCCATCAGAGATAGAGTAATGAAGCATGCCAATCATTGCCTGTGTCCTATAAGGAAGCAACAGTCAATCACAAGCCATTGGAGTCACCAGCCAGGGCCAGAAATGCAATCCCTTCTAATGGTGCTGGTTCAATTTCACCTATTTGCTTAGGAGGCTGTGCTTCCCAGCTCATTCAGTTTGCCTTTTTCCATCTCTAAATTCTATTTTAAAGCATAGGAAGTTTAAAAGTGACATCAAAAATGAGACTGGAAAAAATGATTTAATCTTTCAGCATTCAGGTTTTCTATCTTTTTTCTTTTCACTTCCACAATATAGACTAAAAGCTTTCTCTCTAAACAACAGTTCTTTCTAAGTATCAGAATGATCTGGAAGCTAACAATGTTTATTATGAAGGAATGATGGCCATCAGATAGTGAAACCATAATCACAGAAGTGTACACTTAGTACCATGAATTGAAGTGTGTCTGGAATCTTATAAGCTATTGTATTTCTGAAGGATCACAGAATTGTATATTACTCTTTAATCCTGGATGCAAAGTTCTGGTGGTGCTACTACTCTATCCCCAAATCCTCAATGGCTGCTTGCTGGATACTGAAATAAAGATCAGAATCTTTAATTTTTCATTGACAGCTTTCCAAAATTGAGTTTCTACTTGCATTTTCACCTTCATCTCAGACTAGAGCCTTTCTGGTATCTTTTGCTTCCTCAACTTCCCTGGTGCATCAAAGTAAATCACATTTTAAATTATACTTGAAAATGTAGGAAGCATTTCCTTATGGCCATCATATGAGGGAGAGAGTGTAAGGATTATTATTGTTGTTTTTCAGTCACATCCAACTCTTCATGACCCTATTTGGGGTTTTCTTGACAAAGATACCGGAGTGGTTTGTCATTTTCTTCTCCAGTTCACTTTATAGAGGAGGAAACTGAGGCAAAAAAGGTTGAGTGACTTGTACACTGTCAGACAGCTAGTAAGTATCTGAGGCCAGATTCAAACTCAGGATGATTAGTTTTCCTGACTCCAGGCCTGGTCCTCTATCTCCTGTGCCACCTAGCTGCCCATAAGTTATTTTAAATGCAAAGACTGAGTTTTAGTGACTTGCCCAAAGTCACACAGCTGAGAAATGTTAAGACAGCAATTTGAGCCTCAGGCTCCTGATTCCAAATCCAGAGCTCTTTTCACTAGGTGACACCAACTACACCCATTGGTACTCCCATCCATCGTTTCTTCCTTCCACCCACCCAATCTCTACCTGTTGAAATCACTATCAAGTCCCCAAACAAGTTACTTTTCCAAGTGGCTTTTCCTCATCTCACTAACTGAAGGTGAGCTCCCTCTTTTGCAACTTCCTACTTTGGAATTTGCCTTTTAACTTAAATTCATCTGCATAAGTGTTTTATCTTTGTAGAAATAGTGTTCAATTAGTCTGGGTGACACTGCCTTTGGTAATCTCTGATGTATTCCCTTCTTCCCTAGTTTGGGCCCTCTTCACTTCTCAGCTTCACTAGTCTCCTAATCTCCCCACCCTCACACCAGTCTTTACCTTCTGTATCCATCATTCATATAGCAGCCAAATTGATATTTCTTAAGAACAGGTCTGATCATGTGACTCCCCAGCTCAAGCAACGTCTATGACTCTTTATCCCCACTAAGATAAAAACACAAACTTTTCACTGTAGCATTTAATGTTCCTCACCCTCAGTCTACCTCTCCTGACTCATTGATATTATTCCCTTTCACTATATGTTCCAGCTAAACTGGTTCATTTGCAGTTATCATTATAAGATATACCTTCCCCCTCTGCCTTATGCCTTTATGCAAATGTACTGACATTCTCAGAATGCACTGCTGGAATCCTCAGTTTCTTTTGAAGCATAGCTCAGTTCCTCTCCCTACCCAAAGCCTTTCCCAATTCCTCTAGCTGCTTTTGGTTTTTCTCTCCTTGAATTCTTGTGTACATATTATGTACTATGTGCCAGTTAATGTATTAGATGTTAGAGATACAGAGACAAGAATGCACCAGCCCCTACCTTTTAGGAAATTATATTTCATGCTAAAATTCTTTGTGTAGATTTATCACTTGTAGAATCAGTGACTTCTCCCCTCCCCAATTTGATATCTCAAATGCCTACCATAGTGTCTGATACATAGCAGGAGATGGATATTATTTGTTCAATTATATTTGATCCTAAAAAAAACCCACACACACAAAAAACTCAACTCAAAGATTTCTAGGTCATAGAACCAGAAAGATAAGAGATAGATTAGACATTTTCTACAGAAATCAGTAAGTCTTTAAATCTTCAAAAAAGAAATGATTTGTACAGGTTGTCAAAAAGTTACAGCTGAATCCACAGGACAAAAAGAGAGAACCATAAGCAGGAGAAGATTGTTATGGTTTAACAATGAATAGCACTGATTCTCAAAATGTTCAGTCAAATCCTCCACAGCTCACAGCAGTGGGCACTTCCCAAAGACATACAAACTGACCTTACGACTTGTGCCTATGGCCGGAATGGAATTTATGTTCTGCTTTCTGACTTTGCTGATACACTTTATCCTGTCGTCCTCACATCCTACAACAAGTAGCATGCATTGGTCCCCCCAGCCGCAGTGTGTGTGTGTGTGTGTGTGTGTGTGTGTGTGTGTGTGTGTGTGTGTGTGTAAAAGTGTCACCTTCTACCTAGGGCTTGCTTAGCTGAGAGAGTGTCCCCAACTCCAAGGCTTCAGAGACTCAGAGTCTCTTCAAGTCCCCCATCTTCTCTATTTGCAACAGAGAAAGAAAAGAAGGGAAACAAAGGAGAAAGTGGAGCAAGGGCCCAACTATGATGGGCTGTTGTATCTGCAGGAAAAGGGGTTAGGGCTGAGATGGGGCCAATTCTGCTCACCTCTTCTCCTAGGAGTTTACTCAAAGCAAAGATTTAGGTCTCCACTATGGGTGGAGGCTGAGGCAGTCTATAACATAATCTTGGGAGTATGCCAGCTAGCAAAGGGGAGTGAAAAACTGAATTATAGGGCAATCTAAGGGGGGAAAAGGAGGCATGCTGAAGATTTCTTGAGGGAAAACAATACTCATTAAAATTTCAAAGTATAAACTTTAACTCCATAAAGTATAAAAGAAATTAAAGAATAATTAATTGAAGGTATGGACATGAATTTAGAGAAGGAAATAGCAAACCATTTCAATATCTTTGCCAAGAAAACACCATGGACAGTATAGTTCTTAGAATGAGAGAGTTGAACATGACTGAAAGGCTGAACAACCACAAGAAATAGACACAAATTCGGCAATACGATTGTAGAATAGAGTAGGAAGCGTTAATGAAGAAAAACTTCTTAGAAAAGGGCACAGAAAAAGAAAACTAGGAAACATAAGAAGTTGGGAGGAAAACAATAGAGGAGCTTTTTAATTAGTCACCTAATTAGAGGGGAAAGTGAAGGAACAAAAGAGGGAAAGGAGGAGATTATATAAAAGTAAAAAAAAAAATCAAAAATTTAAGTAAAACCTCCCAAATAGGGAAATAAAAAGGAGAGTGTGTGTGTGAGTACATGCGTGTGTGCATATATGTGTGTTGGGGGTGGTGTGTGTGTGTGTGTGTGTGTGTGTGTGTGTGTGTGTGTGTGTGTGTAGGAGGAGGAAGATAGTCTGTACAATTGGAATTGCATCAAAGTAGCTTAAGCAAAACTCATCATAGGAACAAAGTATTGACAGCAAAGGAAGGGGATGAACATTGAATCAACTTGAATACCACTTACCCTGATCTATCTAGATAAATAGTAACCTTCCTCCTCAGATTTCACTAACATCTGGCTTTTTCCTTCTCTCATGAACTTACCATGTCGTCTTCTCTAGCGTACTTATTATATATGTCAGTGTCATATTTCTCTATTGATCGTGAGCTCCATTGTTGCAGAAGGGAGAAAACTTTTCTAATCTCAATGTCTAATGTAAAGGAAGAAATACAACTCATCACACAGGGAAGGCTTAGGAAACTTTTTTTTTGCCATATTTTGTTATATTATTTGCCAAAAGAGGCACTTATCCCAGAGTGCAGGAAAGCCTGAGACAAAAGGTTCAAATTGGGGAAGGGGAAAGGATGAGAGGGCAGTGGTTTAGAATAAATTCTGACTATAATGGACTCTATTTGGGAAAAAAAATACTTTTCTTTTTTTTTCTCTAAAATCATTAGAAGTGTGAGATGATTGGACCCAAAAGACATATTGAACCCTGAATGCTAAGAAATATAGATCTTATATTCCACTGTTTTCTTGCTGCCATATTCAGAATTACAAGGACCACTTCCACATTCCCACTCTGATGGAAATTAGCATGTTGAGTATACCACTAAAACTAATAAACTGAAGGTAGTTCTTAGATTTTCTGGGTTATTAATTTTAATTCCTCAAATAGCTTATTTTGGCTTCCTGAATCAAATTTTAATTTCACCACTTACTATGATGCAAATAAGGAAGTTTTAAGATATCTAGAAATTTTGTCTTTGCTCTATTTGATTTCACTTTAAAAAAAAAACTCTCACTGAATCTCCAAGTTCGCTTTCCCTTTCATAGCTTTTCAAAGAGCTTGCTTTGTTCTTCCCTACTACTTTGGACTTGTGAATTTATTTCTCTCTGGCTTAAATTTCTTTTCTCTTATCTGCCCCTGTCTCTTTTCTCTCTCTCTCTCTCTCTCTCTCTCTCTCTCTCTCTCTCTCTCTCTCTCTCTCTCTCTCTCTCTCTCTCTCTCTCTCTCTCTCCCTCTCTCCCTCTCTCCCTCTCTCCCTCTCTCCCTCTCTCTCTCTCCCTCTCTCCCTCTCTCCCTCTCTCCCTCTCTCCCTCTCTCCCTCTCCCTCTCTCCCCCTCTCCCCCTCTCCCCTCTCCTCTCTCTCTCTCTCTCTCTCTCTCTCTCTCTCTCTCTCTCTCTCTCTCTCTCTCTCTCTCTCCCTCTCTCCCCCTCTCCCCCTCTCCCCCTCTCTCCCTCTCCCTCTCCCTCCCGAATGTCATCCTTAAACTCTCACACCCCTCTTTTGGATGCATAATAATCAGAGAATTCTGCAGAAATGGTTAGCTGTGATTAGCCTGGTAACATTGTATTTCCTTCTGGGCCAGGTACAGGTTCTCTTACAATCTGATTTAATGTTGGAAGAGTATAAAAAGCGTATGGATTTAATTAGGGAAAGATGAAGTATTCTAGGAGGCAGTCATCATCTCTTTGAAAGGGTTGCATCCTAGCAATTGTAATTATTCATAGATTTGGGCATATGAATACTACCTCTGCTCAAAATTGTTCCCTATGGCCTTTTGAGTAGTGGTCAAACCATGTTGGCTTTCATTCAGAGCTTTCCATACTCTGACTCAACATGACTTTTCAGCCTCATCATTTGCTCTTCCCCTAACAGAACTGATTGATTAAAGAGAGTAAAGAAGAAAGAAAGGCTGAGGATGGCCCTTGGTGCCAGGATTGTGAACCTTGGCGGCAAACTGGAAGGTTGGTGCTGTCCTTAGAATGGGTTAGTTTGGAAGGGAAGATTAAAAGAAATGAACAAAACCAAACAAAATCCTTGAGCCCTCAGTCTGGGTCGTGTTGAGTTGGAGATGCTTCTGTCTGTTTGCAGTTGGATGCAGGTTGTTTCCCCCCACTAGTGGGGGGGGCACTTCTTCAGTGCAGATATTAATTTTGGATTTTCTTTGTATCCCCAGCACTTAGCACAATGTGTGGCACATGGGTGAGGAATCTGCAGCCTCAAGGCCACCTGTGACCTTCTAGGTCCTCAGGTGCAGCCTTTTGGCTGAGTATAAGTTTTATGGAAAAAATCCTTGTATTAAGGTGATTTCTTATGTGATGTTTGGATTCAGTCAAAGGGCCATACTTGAGCATGTAGAGGGTCACATGTGGTTTCAAGGCTGCAGATTCCCTACCCCTGGTCTGGTATATGGTAGGCACTTAATAAGTGTGTGACGATTTGACTTGACTATGGGGGAGGGGGAAGCACATTACAGGAGCTGGCCCTGTGATTTCATTGGTCTAGGGAAGTGAGAGGTGAGGAAATCATTAAAGCAGGTCAATACCTCTTCAATTGATAGAATTGCCTAGCACAACCACGAGTGCAAATGATTTGCCCAGGGCATAGAGTCAGTATACGTCAGAGGCACAATTTGAACCCAGGTCTTCCTGGCTTTCAGGTTGGCTCTCTTCCTACTATTACAAGTTGCCCTACAGCATGATACAGAATGACACAAATAATAACAGCTGACATTTCTATGGTTTAGTCAAGTTTGTATCATGTACTGTTTACATGGACACATTTGCTCCTTTAGGCCTCTGAGTGGTGAAGTCTTTACTCCTATCAGCAGTTAGGATCAGAAATTTGCACATTTACCCATAGTATATGGGGCAGAGCTGACTTGTACTCAGGAATTTTTGCTAGTATTGGTATATCATACAAGGATAGCCCGCACAGCCCTTTGAGGTGTGCGCTTCACTGCCCAAGTAACCACTTTCAAAATAAAAATATGGGCAGAAACACAATCACTCAAGGAAGACTCCTTTTAGGGTTTCATACACAGCATTTGAGCTTGTAGCAAGTAGCTGCTCCATGTGACTTTCTCTCTCTAGATGAGAGTTGCTTAGGTGAGGAGGTAGTATGCACAGGGGTATTGGAGGGACAGTGAAGACAATTACAGATAGTCCATAAATGAGCCCATTGGCCCACTCTTCTACCGCTGACAATAATAAGCCATTGCTCACAATTACCATTCCATAATTGATTCTGGAAGTAGACTGTGCCAGCACAGCCGATGCCAGATCTACTAATGAAAGGGAGATCAATTTGACAGCAGAAGGATGGGGAATCTGAAAACAAGTACAAACAGTTTGCAGGTGGGTTTAGGCAGTAATAAAATGGGATTTATGGAGCCATTTTTAAACTGCTTGTTTTAATTCACCTTGTGAGATGACCTCAGAATAAACGACTAGAAAGCATTCTTTCCAATTCTCCCCCCAATACAGGAAGAGCGGGGTTTGCTGTTTGATTGTAGCCACAGAGTAGAGAGACCTGATCTACTTGACAGAGTTTGCCATAAGGGTGGCCCAAGTTCAAATCCTGTTCCAGATATTTAGCTGTGTGAGTCTGGGTAAATTCACCTAACTTCTCAGTGAAGCATTTTGCAAACTCCTATATGAATGCTAGCTTATTATTGTCATTACCAGATGTGTAATAAATTGTGAATGGACTTATGTAAGGCAAGTTCTTTATGCCTATGAGATCATAGATTTGGAGCTGGGAGGGCCCTTAGAGGTCATCTACTCAAACATTTTCATTTTACAGATGAGGAAACTGAAGAATAGAAATGTTAAATGACTTGCCAAGGATTACCTAGTTAGGAAGGGGTAGATCCTTGTTTCAAACTTAGCTCCTCTAACAACAAATCTAGTTAGTCAATCAGCATTTATCCATTTGTTATTCATCTATTTACTTAAAAAATAATTGAATTATTTTTCACTTAACAAGAACCTTTTTTTCCTCCCTTTCCTTCCCATTGGAAAGAAAAAAAATCTATACCATATATGTAGTCAAGTAAGACATATTTTCAAACTAGCCATGTCCAAAAGTATGTCTCTGGAGGAGCTGGTTGACACACTGGCCCTGGAGTCAGGAGGACCTGAGTTCAAATCCAGACCTCAGATCCCAACTCGCTGTGTGACCCTAAGAAAGTCACCTAACCCAGATAGTCACAAAAGCAAACAAAAAACTCCACAAGTACATCTCCATTGATATGCCAAGTTCATCCCCTCTCTGTCAAGAAGCAGAAAACATACGTCTTTTTACTCTGCAATTTTGTTCTGCGCTAAGGTTACAAATAAAGGCAAAATATGACCCACAAAGAATTTACATTGTAATGAGAGGAGCAAAATGCAAACAAGTAGGCATATACAAAGACATGTACAAAATAAATGGTGACAATCTCAAAGGAAAGACACTAGCAGTCTGTGTGTGGAGGGGAGGCAAAAAGGCTTCTTATAGAAGATGAGATTTGACTTCAGTTTTGAGAGAAGCCAGGGAAGTGAGAGGCAGAAGAGAGGAGGAGAACATTGTAGGTATAATGGACAACTAGAGAAAACCCATAGATTCAGGAGATGAAGTATTCACGTTTAAGAAACAACTAGAAAGTCAGTGTTCTAGAATGTGGAGTACATATGTTCTTTCTATGAGTAAAGGGTTAGCTCTTCCTTGTTTTCTTCTTATCATGGCATTTAAGTCATTCTAGAATAAGTTTCCAGACTGCTTTTCCCCACTGAAGAGGACGTACTTGCCCATTAATCCAATGTAAGCAAGTTTTCTTCTGACAGTTTTAATATGTGTCCCCCATCACTCTATAATCCCAGTATTTTTGTATGTACTGCTGCAAAGGCAGTAGATACTTTATGTATCTCTGTTTCTTTCAAGGTCCAACTCTAGCACTACCTCCTCCATGAAGCCTTCCCTCTGGCTGCTTCCTCAATGAAAGAAGGAGATCCCCCCCCCCTCAGATTTCTTATAACCCTGTGCTTGGACATCTTCTTTGCAGGTGGTCAGCATCTCACTCTACCATTGTTCAAACTAAAGAATCAAAGTTTGAGAAGTGGAAGGAAGGTTGGAGGCCACTGAGTCAAACTCTCTCATTTTGCAGGTGAGGAAGCTGGAAGTGAAGAAGGTGAAGTCACTTGCCCCAGATTGCATGGGTTGTGAGCATCAGGTTACTCTCGATTTGTTCCCAGGTACTCTGACTTCAGAGCCAAAGATCTTTAAAGATACTGTGACAAAAAGGTGTGTGTGATCCCCTCCCCTAGTATTGGAAAAGTGCCTTAAGATTAATGTTAGCATTCATTTGAATTTCCAGGATCTAACAACAACAATGACAACACAACAATGATTATGATAATAATAAAATGTATATGTGACACTTGCCCAATGACTTGCACATGATAGGTGTTTTATAAATGTTGGTTGAACTGAGTTGAATCAATGAGGTCATTCCTACCTGGGATCTGGTTATTCTAATGAAACAGAGGTCATTCGTGCAGGAAGTATTCTAGGGCAAGCTGGAAAGAGATTTGTCTTTAATTACATTACTGCCACCAGGCAAGTCTATGCAGGTCCCAGCAGTAAAATTTCTGTTCCAATTAAGGCAGTAGTAAAATAAAGAGAGACCAGCTGTCTGACTACACCTGGGTGGGCAGGTGGGTGGGGGGCTGAACTGGGTTCAGGTGACTACAGAGGCAGTTTCTGCTCCTCAGCTAAAACAGGAGTGAAACTGAATTGTGTTTGTTTACCGGGGTGGAGGGGTAGGTTAGCAGGTGGAGGTCAGATCCTGGGGTGCTGGGATGTGTGTGCTGCTTCATGCTAAGTGGATTCTAAAGAGACTAAGTTATTGAGCCTTCATGCACTCTCTCATCACCTACTTGACAATCACTCATTTGCAATCGAGCTTTTGCCTCGCCATCCTATGATCTTGGACAGGTCATTTAACTTCCTTGGGCCTCAGTTTCTTCATTTATTAGATGAAATTAGACTAGATAACTTCTAATGAGGTTTTGAATTTTATACCCTTCCTGTGCTAGACCCTTACAATTCTTGCTTCAGAGTTTAAAGGGTTTCCTAAGAGCCTACTGAGACAATTTATTTTTATGGAATGATCCCATAATTTTGCATTTCAGAACCCTAGAGCTTGAACTCAGTGCAAGTGTATCCCTAGATTTCCCTTAAAAGAAGGAGCTGTTTGGAGCCATGATGCCATGAATGGTGTGAAGCTTGTCCAAGATGGTAAACTCTGCCCTTTTATCCAGTGGGGGTGCCTAGGAGGGACTAGAGGAGAAAGTCCTGCCTTTAAGCAGCCCCTAAGGGGGCAAGTCACACAGCTCTCAGCCTAATCTCTTTGTGGTTGTGAGGGGGTAATGAAGAGAGCACCGATCAATTTATGCTAACAATGCCTCGTTATAATACAGGAACATTCAGTAGATATAAGGGAAACTTTGAGGAGAAGGTACCAGCAAATAGAGGGAACAGGAAGAGTCTTTCACAGATCATCTTTGTATTAAGACTTGCAGAAAGCCAAGTGTTTTAAGATATGGAGATGAGGAGGGAGAGCATTCTAAACATGGTGGGTAGCCAATGTAAAGGCATGGAGATGGGAGATAAAGAGTACCAAGTCTGTGGAACAAGAAGCAGGGTAGTTTGGCTTGGCAATGGAGCACATGGAAGAGATCAGAACTCATAATGCCATGGTTTTGTTTACCCGAACCTCTGCAGGTTGGCACTAAGTTGTAATCGCACCTCATCGTGTGGAGCCATATGCCACAGTGCCTGTAAAACAATCAGCTGTACGTATCCATCACCATCACAGGGACACACCTGCGGAGTGCACCAGACTCCTCGTGTCATATCGTCAGAGGAGCTTTTCTCTTTCCTTTTTTTTAAGGAACATACACACAAACACATACAGAGAGAGAGAGAGACAGAGAGACAGAGAGAGAGAGAGAGACAGAGAGAGAGACAGAGAGAGGAGAGAGAGACAGAGAGAGACAGGAGAGAGAGAGAGAGGGGGGGGAGAGAGAGAGAGAGAGCAGAGAGAGAGAGACAGAGACAGAGAGACAGAAAGAGAGGGAGGGAGAGAGAGACAGAGAGAGAGAGAGACAGAGAGAGAGAGAGAGAGGAGAGAGAGAGAGAGAATTATAGATATAGACCTATGAGGTAGGTACTAGACAGATAGATGGATTATCTGTCTATCTATCTATCCATCCATTTTATACATGAGGTAATTGAGGTTCTGGGAATTTCAATTCCTTGCTCCAGTATACACACACACACACACACATACACACAGAGTGGATATGCATATATGCATACATAAATATGCATATTATATATACATGCATGTATATGTATACATATTATATATGTAGATGTACATATTATATATGTGTACGTATTATATATGCATATATGCATTATATACCTCAATTACCTCATGTATAAAATGGATTGTGTATGTATATACATACACACGTATATGTGAAGCAGCAAAACTGGGATTTGAACCCATGTTTTTAGGTACAAATGCACTCTTCTTTCCACCACACCATGACTTCCTCTCATAAACACCTTTTGGGCTTGGTGTCCTATAGATAAAATGTGGTGTTAAGTGTGGAGGGTAAGGCTCCTTCCAACTCATATTCAACGATGCTCATGTTAGTTACGGTTGGTGAGCTCACAGAGAGGATTGATTGGTGTTTTAATATTTTTATTCTTTCCATTTACAGCAATCACTTGAGATGATTCTCTATTCATCTTTGAATGTTCTGTTAACAGGAGCATCTAAATTACAAATTAGACTTTGATGCTAAATATGAGGTAGTAGAAATATATTCCGTGATATGCTAAACTCTAACAGACCTGTCAAAATGAAAGCGACCCAAACTTTGCAAGGTTGTCTTTATTACATCTATATCATGTTATGCTAAGATTCTAGCTGTAAAGAAAATAATATCCATGTCCCAGAGGTCCAGTCCCACATTTGCAAGGGCTTGCTGGGTCTCTCCTTCTCATTATCCCACCAATGTCTCAATTTTAATGTGTACAAAAGTAAGTTTATTTTTGTCCTCCCTCTGCTTTCCAACCCTGAACCTCTGATGGCCTCTGTGATTTTTCTTGACAGGGGCATCATCTTTTCTACCACACAGTCTGGGAATTTGAGAATTATCTTCATAAGATAATAGTTTATGGTTGTAGTTCTTGCCTCAATTAATGTAATTATAGGGTATGATGTGTAAGGTTGGTCATATATGATGAAGATTTTTAAGAAGTTTCATTTATGTGTTTTGTGTTTACGTTCCAAGCATTTCCAGATCATCTCCGCTCCTAACCCTACTTCTCCTCATTTGTTACAAAATAAAAAAAAATTTAAGCAAAATTTAAGTAAGTGAATAAGATGTTCTATACTCTGCCGTCTGTTTATAAGTTGTGAACCTCTTTGTTTGGGTCTAGAAGGTAAAAGCTGATTGGCTAACTAAAGAAGGGGCAGCCATGTGGAAAATTAATACAGGGGCATAGAGCCTGGAAGACTTATCTTTCTGGGATCAAGTTTGGCCTCAAACACTTACTAGCTAGGTGATGCTGGGCAAGTCACTAACCTTTGTTTGCCTCAGTTTCCTCATCTGTAAAATGAGCTGGAAAAGGAAATGGCAAACCACTCCGGTATCTTTGCCAAGAAAACCCCAAATGGGATCTTGGAGTCAGACAAGATTGAAATGACTTTACAAGAAAAACCAAAGAAGGCAATCATGCTCCCAGGGTTTTAAAGAGGGAATGGATTTCAGCAATTGACTCAGTTTAAGATTGGGCTAAAATTTCAGGGTTTCCAGGTCAAGGAGAAAATATTGCAAGCAACCAGAAAGAAACAATGCAAGTATTGTGGAAACACAATCAAGATAACACAAGATTTAGCAGCTTCTACATTAAGGAACCAGAGGGCTTGAAATGTAGTATTCTGGAGGTCAAAGGAGATAGGATTACAACCAAAAAATGATCTACCCAACAAAAGTGAGTATAATGCTTTAGGGGAAAAATGGATATTCAGTGAAATAGAGGACTTTCAAGCATTCTTGATAAAAAGACCAGAACTGAATAGAAAATTTGACTTTCAAATACAACACTCAAGAGAAGCATGAAGAGGTAAACAGGGAAGAGAAATCACAAAGGACTTATAAAGGTTGAACTATTTACATTCCTGCATGGAAAGATGATGTTTGTAACTCATTTGACCTTTGTCAGTATTAGGGTAGTTGGAGGGAAAAATTATATGTGTAGATAGATAGATAGAGGGCACAGAGTGAGTTGAAGATGAAGGAGTGTTATCTGGAGAATAAAATTAAGGGGTAAGAGAGATTATACTGGGAGAAGGAGAGAGGTAGAATGGGGTAAATTATCTCACATAAAACAGACAAGAAAAGGCTTTTACAGTGGAGAGGAAGTGGGGGAAGGTGAGAAAAAATGAGTGAATCTTTTTCTCATCAGATTTGGGTTAAGGAAGGAATATCAAACACATTCAATTGGGTATGGAAATCTATCTCACCCTATAGGAAAATAGGGCGGAAGGGGATAAGAGAGCAGGAGGATGATAGAAGGGAGCACAGATAGGGAGAGGGGACAATCAGAAGCAAACGCTTCTGAGGAGGGACAGGGTCAAAAGACAGACTATAATAAATGGGGGGTGGATAGGGTGAAGGGAAATGTAGTTAGCTTTTCACAACATGACTACTATGGAAGTGTTTTGTGTGACTACACATGTATTACCTGTATAGAGTTGCTTGCCTTCTCAATGAGGATGGGTGGGGAGGAAGGAAGGGAGAAATTTTGGAACACAAAGTTTAAAAAATAAATTTTAAAAATTGTTTTCACATGCAACTGGGAAATAAGATTTACACACAATGGGTATAGAAATCCATCCTGCCCTACAGGAAAATAGAAGACAAAGGGCATAAGAGAAGGGGAGGAGATAGAAGGGAGGGCAGATTAGGAGAAGGGGTATTCCAAATGCATGCCATCTTGGGGTGGGGGGAAGGACAAGATGGGGAGAAAATTTGGAACTCAAAATCTTGTGTAGGTGAATGTTGAAAACTAAAAATAAATAAACTAATAAAATTGAAAAAAACAAGATTGGGTTAGACAACCAGTGAACCAGAAAGGCATTTAGCCTTGGAGAAGAAATTACCCTTATTTCAGGGAGGAAAGAGATTTTTTCTCTATTTATCCTTGCATTATTTTCCCCTCTTTTGTCAATGACATCTGGGAGAATGGACCAGTGGATTTAAGAAATCTACTTGGGAGCAGAGAGAGACCCACTAAGGATAAAAAAACATCGAGTTTGGTATAGAAAAATAGCCACTGAAGGAAGGACACACATTCACAAAAAAACCCATGATCCTTTGCAGGAGAAGAGTATGAAGGCTTTGAACTCAAGAAAGGATTTCTAGGAAAGAGGAGTTTTGATATTTCCCTTTGCCACACGTGTTTGATGAGAGCCTACTCTCCCAGGGACCTGTGTGTACTTACGGGAGAGGGTGCTCCAGACTTTTTTTGGGGGAAGGTATTTTGTACCAATTGTTCTTGCTATATCACTTCAGTAAATGTACTTTTCTAAAAGTTAATTAAAATCTGATTGATATTAATTGGAAACACACCAAGGAGCTTTAAGAGCAGCACTTAATAGAAACCCCAGCCCCACAGGGTTACTACTATAACTCTTGGGGTATAGTAGTAAGTCCCCTTCTGTGGTTCCAAACCAGAAGGAGCTGTAGAAGCATCCCTGAAGGGGCTATAATGAAATTATAGAATTTGAGGTGAAGTGAACTTAAAGGGAAAGTATTCATTTTATTGATCTCCACCCTCTTTCCTGCTATATCCAACCAGTTACCATGTCCTGTATTTTCTATTTCTGCAATACCTATTACATGTTCCCCTGTCCTTTCCACACCACTGCCACAACCCTTATTCTGACCCTCATTACCTCTCACATGTGCAAGTTCAATTACTTCCTAACATATCTCCTAGACTTCACTATCTTCTTTATGCATTGTATTCTTTACTTCACTGATAAATAACATAAGTTCAGTATTGGAAGGGGTCTCTGCAGCCATCTGTTTCAATCCACATTCCTCCAAACAGCCATTGCTAAAATACACCTAAAAAGTGATCAACTTTTGCTTAAACATGTTCAGGGAGGGTCTTCAAGGATTAAAGTAATCTCCTTAATATATAGCTCTGACAATTTTACTTCTATGTTCATGAGTCTTCAATGCCTGCCTATTGATAATAGAATATTTGGCACTCAGAATTATTGCCTATGTTGGGTTACTTGGTCAACGGTCTGTAGATTTTATGGTATATGTACTCCCTTCATCAATGAAGACTGCCACCTGTCTTTGACATAAGTGGCCTTTGATAGTTGTTATGGATGAAAAACAGCTAGCATTATGGCCATTTAGGTGATGATTTTTGCAGTGATTAATGATTATGTCCTCCTTAGAATGGCTTTTGATTTATTTGTATTTATATTATTTTTTTAACTTATCTGTGTGTGTGTGTGTTGTTATATCTTCAAACCCCCTACACTCTTGTAAGTTCCTTGAGGACAAGGACAATTTTATTTTTGTCTTGTGCTTGCCTTTTGTTTTTGTCTCCAGTGCTTTGTAGGACCTCAATAAAAGCTTGTAGACTTGATTTGATTTAAATTGAGTAAGCCTTCCCAGATTGCCAGATTGAGTTAGATTCATTCTGAAACAAACCTAAGGCTCATCACTGGGCCTATACTTAAAGCCCTTTGATCTTAGAAGAATGGGTCTGAGTTAATATTTGATTGATACCTATGATTCAGTACAATCTAATCTAAGCCAATAAAACAATTAAACACTTGCTATATATTATGCATGGGATAGCTCTATGGTCCAGTGGATAGAGTGCTAGGCCTAGAGTCAGGAAGACTAATCATCCTGAGTTCAAATCCAGCCTTCCTAGCTTCATGACCTTTGGCAAGTCACTTAACCACAGTTGCCTCAGTTTCCTCACCTATAAAATGAGCTGGAGAAGGAAATGGCAAACTACTCCAGTATCTTTGCCAAGAATACTCCAAATGGAGTCATGGGGTCACACATGACTGAAAATGATGAAACAATGACAACAACATATGTTCAACATTGGGCTTGGAGAGAATGAGGAATAAATGAAAGAGTTTTGGCCCTGGAGTCATAGGATAGGAACCCCTGCGACCTTGGGTAAGTCACTTAAACTCCCTGGGCCTCAATTTCCTCATATGTACAATGAAAGATGTGGACAAGATAGCTTTGGATTTTTCTTCCAGCTCTAGTTTTATGACCCTAGGTGTATGACCTTAGGTAAATCACTTAAGCTCCTTGGTCTTCAGTTTCCTTATCAGTATAATGAGGGAGTTAGACTAGATGGCATCAGAAGTGTCTTTCAGCTCTAAATTTATGATTCTATGATACTGTGGAGGTATCCCCAAAAGCAAAAGTGAAAAGTCTATTCCACTAAGACCCTTACCATCTATTGGGGATGATAAAATGTAAAGACATGTTAATTCTTTGCAATTGAAGTAGGGGGAAAGCATTAGCAAGTAAGGAGGTTAGGAAAGTCTACCATCAGAGTTGGTGTATGAGGTGAACATTGAAAATAGTCAAAGATTCCAAGAGACAGAAGTGGGAAGGCATTCCAAATGGTCTTTTTGCAAAGATACAAAAGCGGGAGATAGAATGTAAATTTCCGGGAACAGCAAGTGGCCACTTGAACTGCCCTATTGAGTTTGTGAAGGCAATAGTGTGAAATAAATCTGGCTGGAGGCACCCTGGAAGGGTCTATGGTCTCCTTCAGTTTGGCTGGACTGCAGTGAGGCAGGAGAGCACTATAAGTGCCAAGAAGAGGATTTTATATATGTTCTTAGGGAGAGTCCTGGATAACAGAGAATATAGAGTGCTGGATTTTGAGTCAGAAAGACTTGGATTCCAATCTATCTCATATTTGAATTTGAATTCAAATCAGCCACTTACTACCTGTGTGACAATGAGCAAGTCACTTAACCTCTCTAAACCTGTAAATTGAGGGTAATTATAGTATCTACTTCTCAGGGTTATTATGAGTATCAAATTAAATGATATGTAAAGTGATTTGCAAACCTGAAGGGTAAATATTTTATTATTATTATTATTATCATTAAAGTAATAGGCAGCCAGTGAAATTTATTGAATAGGGGAGTGAAACCATTGCTTTGGAAGCTCTGTGAAGGGTGCTTTGGGGTGGGGAGAGATTTGATGCTAAAGGACCAATTGGAAAGTGATTCTAACAGTTCAGGCAACAGGTGATTAGAGCCTGGACCAAGTGGTTGTGGGAGTAGAGAGAAGGGGTCACATGTGAGGGAGTGTTGTGGAGGGAGAAACAGTAGAATCCTCTCCAGTCTAACAAGAAATTATGGCAATTAATTGGATTTGGGGATTGTGTGAGGGAAGTGAATGGGGGTTAGGAATTGAGGATGACAACTCTGAAGACATGCTTTTATTACTGACTTTTAACTTTGTATATACATTTCATTGGGGATTTATATTTGGTCAGAACTTTTGGTAGAGCGTTAGGTTAAGAAGATTACATTTCCCCAAAATCAAATGTAAGCTCCTTGCGGGTAGGGTGTATTTTTTTGTTATTTTCTCCTTAGGGCTTATAAACTATGTTCACACACAGCAGACGCATCTTAACTACTTGCTGAATTGAACTGAAAGGCTGTGTGGAATAGAACCAGTACTCAATATGGATTCAAAGAACCTGGGTTCAACTCTAGTCTCTGCTATTTACTACCTATGTGACCTTAGCTAATATGTCTGGACTTATGTGTCATTTAATGTGCCTGGACCCCAAATTCCTACTCAGTAAAATGAAGAGGTAGGGGTAGATGTCTATAAGGGCTTTGTTAGATCTAGCTCTTCTTTTCTATAAAGCTTTCTTCTTTTCTTTCTTTTCTATATCTCTTTCAATGGCACAATAATGATAAAGGCTAAACAACCTTCATAAGGTCATTATATATATTATATATATATATAGATATATATAGATATATTATATATAGATAGATATATTTATATATATATTTATATATCTATCTATCTATATAAATATATCTATATATATCTATAGATAGATAGATAGATATATCTCTATATATATATCTATATATAGAGATATATCTATCTATCTATAGATATATATAGATATAGATATATCTATATCTATATCTATATATATCTATATCTATATATCTATATCTATATCTATATCTATATCTATATCTATATCTATATCTATATCTATATCTATATATCTATATATCTTCTGCAGGTCTATATCATCTGAGGGACAGAACTAGTCTTTTCTGAGTGCCGACCCTGCAACCATTTGGACAGATTACTTACTATATCTAATTTTATGAAAGTTCTCTGGTCAATATAATTCAATACCATTGATTAGGAACCATTACAAAATATTGTGGCTAGGTACTTCTCTCATAGGGATTACAGTCCAGCAAAATGTTCAACCTTTACCCTTAATTTATACAATTATTATGTCAACAGTATTTTATTAGCTGCTTACCTTGTGCACGACAGCATGCTATGTGTTAGGGAGAGGGGGAAGAAAGGTAAAAACGCAATTCCTAAGCTAAAGAAGTTCATGCTCAAATGGGAGCCATGTAAATAATTAGGTACAAATTGGTTGTTGCCTTTCACTCTTGAAGAGAACTAAAATGACATTACTATACTAGAGTTGAGTTACAATGTGTCCAACTGTGGATGATCAAACCAATGAGCTTGGAATGCTCTAGCACAGGTTGGGAACAGATAGTCCATGTAAACATTTAGGGTTGGACCTTGTAAATTTGCATACCTCAAGTTTCTTTTGAGCTACTTCGATTCCGCTTTGCTCATAGAGCACAGCACCTTTTCCGATGAGGGCACATCACACTGGGCAGTCCTGTGCAAGTGTCTCCCATGTCACACCATCAATTTCAAAGTTCTTAAGAGGGGCCTTGACAGTGTCCTTGTATCACTGTTTCTGACCATCATGTGAGCACTTGCCATGTGTGAGTTCTTCATAAAATAGTCTTTTTGGCAAGTATATGTTTGCCATTAGAACAATACGGCCAACCCATCAGAGTTGAACTCTCTGCAATAGAGTTTGGCAGTTTAGTTTGAGAAAGGATCTCGGTGTCTGGCATTTTATTTTGCTAGGTGATCTTTATAATCTTCCTAAGGCAATTCAAATGGAAGCAATATAAGTAGGTTTAAGTAACACACATGGATTAGATGGGAGGAAATTTAAGAGGGAAAAGTAAAAAGGAAAAAAAAACAGGATTCTGGTAGAATTAGAAACTTTTTTGAAAAGATTTTCTTCCTAATATCAATACTAAATTTCTCTCTTAGAAACTTACTTTCATTTCTCCTAGTTTTGCCCACTGGAGCCAAGAAGAATAAATCTAATCCATCTTCCAACAAGAACTTTTCAGAGACTTGAATACAGATATCATGGCACCCCTCCATCTTCTGTTCCCAAGGCTGAACTTTCCACTAGTCTTTCCATTATTCTTTACTTGACATGGGAACAACAATAATACTTAATATTTATACAGCACTTTGTTTTGCAAAGTGCTTTAAGGTAGTATCTCTTAAAACCGTGTGGTGAGAACTATTATTATCCTTCACTTGTGGATAAGAAAACAGAGGCTTAGAATGGTTAAGGTAATTGTCAGGGTCACAAGGCAAGCAAGTGTCAAAGCAGAATTTGACTTCAAGTCTTCCTAAATCTGAGTCCAGCACTCTATTCATTTCCTAACCTAACAGGTATGATCTCAAAGCCCTTGCGCATCCTGATCACCTTCCTTTGGATACTTTCCAGGTTAGTAATATCTTTCCCAACACATGGTATCAAGACCTGAGCCCAATACTCAGGGGGAGAGTAGATTATGGTTAATCTCACCTCCCCGGCCCTGGACACTTTTTCTTTTAATGCAGCCAAATATCACACTAGCTTCCTTGGCATCCATTTCATACATCTATTCCTACTAAATTAAATTTTACCAAAGAAAGCTCTATGGGATCATTGGAAGATATAGATCACCACTCTAGTGAATCAGGTTCTTTTGAATCCTGACTGTCATTCAGCTTCTTTTTATACTCATGAACTTTTCATCTTTTTCAAATGCGATAGATATTAACCCATTAGTAACTACTCTTTGAGTCCAATTGTTCAAGCACTTTAAAAAATCTAAGCCACATGCCTCTGTCTTGTACACAAAGATAGCATGGAACACTTTGCAGAAATATTACTGAAATGAGCCCATAGGATTCCCTTGATTTGCCAATCTAGTAAATCTGTTCTTAAGGAAATCATGCTAGCTCTTATCAATTATTGCTTTCATTTTTATACTGATAAATGAGAATTATGGAATTTCAGAGTTGGAAGGGATCTCAGCTGTCATCTAGTCCAAGTCATACCTGAATAGGAATCCCCTTTGTAGCATATACAACAGGTGATCAACCTCAAAAAAAGCTTAAAGTTTGTTTTGCTCAGGACAAGTCCCTCTTTTAATCTATCTTCCCTCTTATTCCCTCTTCTTATTTCTTCTTTTCCTCCTATTTCCTTGTTGAGAGAAATGTATTTCTGTACTTAATTGTTTGTATATTCTTCCCTCAGTTAAATTTGGATGAGAATGAGATTCACTTGTCAGTTCCTCCCCTTCTTCCTCCTGGTTTGCATAGATTTGTACTTGTGAGATAATTTTCACTATATCCCTGTGTCCCTCTCCGTTCTTCTTTTAAGATCATCAAAACATGATAGAATCACTCCCAGGCCTTCCATTAATGATCATAGCATTCACAGGGGATACATATTAATCCCTATATTAGAATGTAAGCAGTTCATTCTTGTTTAGCACCTTATGAATAGCTATTCACGTTTAACTTTACATGTTTCTCTTAACTCCCGTGTTTGACCTTCAAAGATGCTCTACAGCTCTATTGTTTTTTTTTCTTTCATAAAAGCTTGGATGTCCTCTATTCTCTTAAAGATCCATTTTGTCCCTTAGATGAGTATACTCAGTTTTGCCGGGTGAGGTATTTTTGGTTCTATAGCATTATCTCTTTTGTCTTCTGGAAGTCACATTTTGGGTTTTTCTCCTCCATTATTGTGGTGGCTACTAAATTGTGTGTTATTCTGAAGGTGGCTCCTCAGTACTTGAATTCTTGATTTTTGGCTTCTTGCATTATTTTTTTTTTCATTTGATATAGAAGCTCTGAATTTTGACTCTGATATTCCTGGGAATTTTCATTTTGAAATCTTTCAGGAGGTGGCCCATAGATTCTGTTTTCACTTTATCTTCTAAGACATCTGGACAATTTTGTTTTAAGGTTTCTTGAAATATGATAAATCTAGGCTGTTTTTTAGTCATGGCTTTGATATATTCCAATGAGTTTTAAGTATTTTTTCCCCTCAATCTCTAAATGTCATCTAATTTACATATTTCTGTCTTGTCCATCAGGATATCATGAAAAACAGAAAAAAAAACCTTTTTGCTCAAATATATGTAAATGACATCTATAGCACTCTTCTAATAGCACTACTCATCTAGTAACCTTGCTAAGATGTTTTAGTCTGGTTACCAATTAATAATTTTTTCCTTCTACAGCAAGATCATCAACTAAAGTGTGGATCAAATAAGCACCAAAGTGTTGAGTGAGGTGTCACACTCATGAAATTACATATCTATGAAGTACTGGAGTATCATGCATGTCAAACAATGGAGCAGCTGGGTGGCACAGTTAATAGAGTGTTGGGCCTCAAATCAGGAAGACCTGAGTCTAAATCTGGCCTACGACACTCACATCTATGATGTTGTGCAATTCATTTAACTCTTTTTTGCCTCTGTTTCCTCATCTATAAAATGAGCTGGAGAACAGAATGACAAACCACTCTATTATCTTTACCAAAAAAACCAAAACAAAACAACAAATAATGTGATGAAGAGTTGGACATGACTGAAAATTGTCTGAACAAACATAAAACCCATGGTACATAATCCGAACCGTGTCTGCAATATCATATAGCCCATAAGTTTGAAAATAGATAGTTTAGGAAGATGACAGAAGATGGCACTAAGTAACTAAAAAGACCCAATTTCTTGCTGCCTATTTCTCAGTTTTTTAGGTTTCTCTGACTCCCAGACTTAGTTCTAGCCCACCAACTGATAAATTGTATAGATTAGGTTACACATAGAATTAACACAATGGATTTCTGGACCAGTGGTCCTAAGTACTTCACTGAGATCAGCTGGTCTCTTTTTCTGTTGATAAACACAGGATTTCTACAGAAACATAGCTCTTGAATAATTAAATTGAGGCTTTATCATTTATGCCTTAGTTCTTTTTTAAAAATTTGTTTTATTTTTGATTTATGGAATAAACAAAGATTTCCATACTGTAGTACAATGAAAAGATGATTGCACATAAAACCACAAATCCACTATGTATATTCTACTATTCCTTTGAAATATATAACAAAGTTATCATGTAACTTTTTTCTTTTCTTCTTCCCTCCTTCTTCACCCTAAAAATGGCCACCATTAGACACACACACACACACACACACACACACACACACACACACACACACACACACACACATACATTCTATACATACTTCTATTTATCAGTTCTTTCTCTGGATGCAGATAATCTTTCTTCAAATGTCCCTTACTGTTAATTTTGGCTTTTATAACACACAAAATAATGTATTTGCTCAAAGTCATTCATAAAACAATATTGCTGTTACTGCGTACAATATTCTCTTGGTTAGTTCATTTCACTCTTCACTTTTCATGCAAGCCTGTCCATGTTTTTTAAGATCATTGAGCTCATCATTTCTTGTAACACAGTGGTATTCCATCACAATCATATACCACAACTTGTTCAGCCATTCCGCAATTGATGGGCATCGCTGCAATTTCCAGTTCTCTGCCACCACAAGGAGAGATGCTATAAACATTTTAGAACATACATGTTTTCATCTTTCCATAATCATCTTTGGAAATATATTTCAAAAGACCTAACAGTTTGTATACTAAAAAGACTGTAGGTCTTCGAACATTATATTTCAAAGATTAAAGAAGCTGGGGTTGCATCCAAGAATAACTTACCTATGAAGATTGCATATAATCCTGAATGAAAAAAAGGACATTTGATGAATTGAAAGACTTTAAGACATTTGTAACAAGAGGACCAGAACTCAATGAAAATTCAATATAAAAGATCCAGAAGAAATATAAGGAAAACATTAAAGACTAATTATAAGGCACTCATGGTATATGAACATGTTGTTATCAGTATTCTTAAAACTGTCATCAATACTAAGGTAGTCCGAAAGAAATTTGGGCCTAAGTTGTGTATGATGAGATGATTCTAAAACACAAAATTGGGTAGGGAAAGGTACAAAAGAGGAATTATCCTATAACCCAACATTCCAGTAAAACTAGTCTTCTCATATGCAAAGCTTTTCTTATATCTCTGAGTTGTGAAATGTTCTCTCCCTCTGGAAGTTACTATGAATTCCATTGAATTCAGTAAAACAGGCATATGCTGAGCACATACTACACGCGAGAGGGTGAGTACTAGGTGTACCACCACTGTTCTGGAGGTTTAGGCTACTGATAGGATGACATAAAATGACAGATAAACAAATATTAACTATATGCCAAGTAAACACAACTGTGAGAATCAGAAGGACATATAGGAGGTGGCATTTGAGCCTAATTTTGAAGGGAACTGGGACTTCCAAGGGTGGGACAAAGAGATAATTTTATGTATGTGAATAGACTATGCAAAGGAAAAACAGCCAGGAGGGGGAATGCCACATACTCAGAACAGAAGTAGGTCAGATTGATTAAAACATAGAGTGCATGGGGGTGGGGTTTGATATAGAATGAATATGGAGGAATAATTGAATGACTTTAAATGGCAAATAATTAAATTTATATTTTGTAGGGAAATAGGGAGCCACCAAAATGTCTTGAGCAGGGGAGTGATGTGCTTATATTTTTAGGAATTTCAGCTAATGTGGAGAATGGATGGGAAAGGTAAAAGAGTGGAACCAGGGAGATTGATAAGAGGCCAAGTGATGATGATAAATTAAGATGGTATCCATGGGAGTGCAGACAAAGGCAAACATGTATGAGATCTTGTGGAGTCAGAATCAATAAAACTTAGGAATTGATGAAAATGGGGTTGGGTGACATAGAGTAAAAAACCAAAGTTGACTCTAAGGCTGTGAATCTGGGTGACTCCAAGAGAGGATGTCATTTCAACAGAAATTTCCAAGTTAGGAAAATAGATGGGCTTTGGGATAAAGATAATGAGTCCTATTCTGGCTGCATTAAGACTTGAATATGAATATGACATCATTTAGAGATGTTCATGATGGAATTGGTAATGTAGGACTCTCGAGGTGTCCAGTGGAGTGTCCCAGAGAGCTATGCTTAATCTTGTGCTATTTAATAGGTGGCTCAGTGGATAAAGAGCTTGATCTGAATCTCCTCTTCCTTCTTTTCTTCCTCCTTCTCTCAAAGAATTTCCGTTCTAATAGAGGTGACAATAAATACAAGAGATTTCAGCTACAACTCAAATGGAAATATTCTATAATTTTATGGATTCATTAGCAAAATAGATTGAAACCTGAATTTTCTTTGATGTTATCCACACGGAAATATTTTAGCTCCTGATATTGAATTATTTGACCATGCTAAGGACTGTGGATGGCGAGAATATTTTTCATGGATCTTCAGAAGCAATTGTTAGATTACAATTTTTAGAAGGATTGCTTCCCTATTTGATGGTTCTAGAGCACAGCTATTTCTAAGGCTTGTGACTTCAAAGTTCTGCGATATCTGAAGGAAGGTAGTGGTTCAGGGTAGCGTTGGTGATTTGATTTGCCTTGATATGCTGCCTTCTATATCTCCTCAATGGCAATTTGCTACTGCATCTAGGTCAGCTTGCCTGCCCCATAGTTCACCATTGGTTGGCAGTTAGTGGAGATTCCTGGTTCATTAACCATAAGAGTTGCTTCCCTGTTTGATGACTGTAGGGACTATATAGAAACAGGATCAAAGGTCTGGGTGGTGCTACTATTTTTAGGTCTCCAGGGCCTGTGTTTTTTGGCCAATAAACAACTGGTATTAATGGTAGTGAGGAAGGCCCTTAGTGCCCTTCTCCACAGTGATTTCTCCCCTCAGCAATGGCTCTGTGGGTGGAAGTAAAGGTGGTACTTGACTGGGGAAAAGAGGGTTGAGGTGTTGCTATTCACAAGGCTCTTGAGGTCTGCGGCCTGGGCTATTTCCATTCAAGTGTGAGGGGGAGGATTTGATCCACATGGGGTTGGTAGTTTGACCTGCCTGACACATGCTTCCTCCTGTCTCAAAATTCAATGGGGATGAATGGTAATGTTCTTACATTTGTGCTCAGAAATTGAACTTCTAGCCTAGAAAAGGCATGGTTGGATAAAGAGTTTGAAAAAAACATGGAAGTTGTAGTGGACAAGCCCAACAAGTGTCAACTGTGTGAGGTGACAGCCAAAAAAGTAGAAGGCATCATGGACTACACTGAGTGACCTACTTAGCATGTATAAAAAAGTAAAGGGCTCATTGCTTTCTGTCCTGATTAGATCCCATTTGGAGTATTATGTTCCATGTTGGGCACCATTGTTTGAGAGTGACATTGCCAAACTGAAATAACATCCAGAGGAAAGCAACCAGAAGGGCGAAGGACCTTGGATCATGCCATTTGCTGGTATCTTGAAGAACCTGGACATAGTTACCCTTCATAAGGGGGAAAAAATAACTCAGAGGAGTGGGATGGGTTGATGCCTACTTTCAAGTACTAGAAAGGCTGTAACATTAGGGAGAGATTAAACGTATCTGGGAAGAATCAGAAAATTCTGTAGTTCTGTGAGCTGAGAGAGAGTCTGCATGTCAATTAAATAAAAACATTTATTTAACTCCTAGTACCTGCCAGACACTAAGTGCTAAGTTCTGGAGATACTAACAGAGACAAAAGAGAATCCTTTCCCTCAAGGATCTCACCATCTACTGGGAGAGATAATGAATAAACAAATATATACAAATAAACTCTGTCGAGGAAAACCATGAAATAAACAACAGGAGTAAAGCATTACAATTTACAAGGGTTTGGGAAAGGGTACCTTTAGAAGATGGGATTTTAGTTGGGACTTAAACCAAGCCAGGAAGCCAATGGGCAGAGATGAAGAGGGGGAGCATTACAGGCATGAGGCACAGCTGGAGAAAATGCCTGGAGTTGAGAGACGGATTGTTTTGTTCACAGCAAGGAGTCCAATGGCATTGGATTGAAGAGTACTTGGCAGAGAGTAAAATGTAAGAAAGCTGGGAAGGTAGGAGGGGCCAGATTTTGAAGGGCTTTGAATGCCAAATAGAGGATTCTGTATTTGATCTCAGACACAATAGGGAGTCACTGGAGGTTACTGAGAAAGGTGGCAATACCGTTGGACCTGCAGTTTATTGGCTGAATGGACACTCAATCAACACGAATTTATGAAGTGCTTACTATATATTAGACATCATGGTACTATGTTCTAGACATAAAAAAGAAAGGCAAAAACAGTTCCTGTCTCAAGAAGTTTATATTCTAATTATGTATATTGTCTCCTTTTCTAGAATGTTAAACTTCTTGAGGACAAAGGCTGTTTTGTGTTTGTCTTTGTACCTCTAGTGCCTAGAAAAGTGGCTCTATGTGGTAAACACATATTAAATGCTTTTTGAATTAGTTCCCGGTTCAACCTAGTCTTATCACCTGTAATGGCCTTAGGACTCATATCCTACCTGCCAATTGCCCTCACAGTAATCTGTCTGCCGAGGGTCTATGTTGTACTTAATAAATGAAAAGGAAAGGGAAGGAACAAAAAAGAAGAAAATAAGTTGCTCATTTTTGTAAGGCAATTGTAGAGGTCCCCAGGGGAGCAACAGATTGATTTCATTCTGAACCGAGACAGTGTTTGCTAAGCATTTTCTGAATGCCTGATGATGGCATGAGACCATTGAAAATTTGGTTTCCAGCTCATTTTGATCCTCTGGTTTTCACATAAGATGAATGTTTTCAGAAGCAGCAAGAATTTTTAACAAAGGGCTCCAGGAATAGATTCAAAAATGTACGATTTCTTGGCATAACTTTAGTGTGTCTCTAAGTAAGTAGGTGATTAGTTTGTATCTGTGACTGTCCCTCTTTGACATGCTCCAAGGAGCCCTGCGATGAGACATTTTGCCTTGGACATTTTGTTTCTCCATTCTTGGCTCACTAATCACTATTTGCCATCTTCTCAGCCATCCAGCCTCATTATGGCCTGGCTTTACTGCCTTAGGTATTTATATTCTTCATTAACTTCTCTGATAACTTAATGTAGGAAGATTTTAATTGGAAATAGAGCACTTGGAGAAATTTGTGTTCAAGCCACATGGTAAATGAGAGAGCCAAGGGTGGGCTCTGTCCTCCTCATCCCAACTGCCTATGTCTGTCCTTTGGAGGGATTTATTTAAAGAGGGCCCGTATCTCAGCAGGATATTAGTTTATCTGACAAAGGTCTAGACTTCAGCACACTACAAGCTCCCTGTGTGATATGTCAGCCCCAAATTGGATGAAATCTTAGGTTAAATTAGTAGAAACATAGAGATTCAAAGGAGGGAAAGGTGGGAACTACTGTCCTTTGACTCGATCAGATTTTATCTGGAATATTTCACTTTGTTCTTTATGTCACAATTTAAGAAGAACATTCATAAATCCTGAAATTAGCTTCCAAAGTATGACTGAATTTGACATTAGAATCTCATTGTGGAAGGCCTAGTTGATAAATGAATGAATTTTATTCTGTAGGAAATATAGCGTCTTATAAAATTGGCATGTTATTTCTTTTTTAGTAAAATTGGTGCAGTCATTGTATATGCGATACATGGAGCCAGAGAGGTCAATAAAGAATATGTTGTAGAGGAAATGCTACTGGATTTGGAGTCAGAAGACCTGAGTTTGAATTCTAACTCTGTCATTTATGTCCTTGGACAATGCTTGAATGAATTCAAAAGCATTTATTAAGTACTTATTTTGTGATGGAGGCTAAGCTAATTAGTAGGAATATAAGTCTAAAAGACAGATAGACCTAGTAACAACAGAAATTACATCCTAGTAACAGTGAACAACACATTTAGGGAAGTGAGTGGTGGTAAGAGAACAGTGGAACCACAGGGGAAAATGCCCTTTATAGGAACAAAGATGGTACTGTTTGAATTGGATGATTGACCACAGAGAAAGATATAGAAAGGAAGAGGTGGGGATGACTGGTTAATTAGGGGAGAAAGGGATGGCAAGAAAATGGTTATATGTAGTAAACTCTCAGATTTGGTGGCACAATCCCTAGGGTCACTGACAGTGGTGAAACAGTTGAACTCAAGAGTTCTGAGTTGAGGACAGCTAGTTGGTGCAGTGGATAGAGCACTGGCCCTGAAGTCAGGAGGACCTGAGTTCAAATCTAGCCTCAGACACTTGACACTAGCTGTGTGACCCTAGGCAAGTCACTTAACCCCAATTGTCTCACCAAAAAAAAACCCAACAGAGTTCTGATCTGCATTAAGTCTGGCATCAATATTGTAAACTCCTGGGATTAAAGTGCCACCAGGCTGCCTAAAGAAGGATGAATACACCCAGGAAGGAAATAGAGCAGGTGAAAGCATGGGTACTGCACTTTCATCCTGGGTCAGATGGGGAAACACTGTTTAAAAAATTCAATATGGCCCCAGTGTGAGAACTGAAGATCTGGTTGATTGAAGCAGGAATGACATCATAGCTAGATTGAGCAAGTCATTTCATAGTGATGATATGAAGCATAATAGTTCACATTTATTTAGCACTTTAAGGTAAATAAGGCATTTTACATAAATTATCTCATTTTTTCCTCACAATAACAAGAGTAATAAGTAACATTTATATCATGCTCACTCTGTGCTAGGCCCTGTGCTATCATTTACAAATATTATCTCATTTAATCTTCACAGCAACAATCTTCACAACAACAAGGTAGATGCTATTATCATCCCCATTTAACAAATAGAGAAACTGAGGCTGAGGGGTTAAGTGATTTGCTCAGGATCACACAGCTAATAAGGGTCTGAGGCAGGTTTGGAACTCCTTTTCCTGATTTCAAGTTAATACTCTGTTCATTATGCCACCTGGAGATAGCTGCATCCACTTAACATCTCTGGATTTTAGTTTCTTCTGCAAAATAAAGAGGCAAATTAGCACCAAGGTCCCTTGAAGTTTTAAATTGGGTCATGTGAGCAATAAGCTGGAGAACTAGATATTTTCTCTGAACCTCACGACCTCTCAAACCTCTCCAAAGCAGAAATTATGCACCGAAGATAAAGCAACTTTATGTATCTCCATAGTCTAATCCAGTTGCATCAATCTCAAAAGGAAATGAATCCCAAAGGACACATATTGACTTAGGAAACCACAAATTAATGTTATTTATGGGTATTTTATGTTTATTTTGTTAAACATTTCCCAATTACATTTTCATCTGATTATATATCACTTGTGAGTTTTGTGGTCAACAAGTTTGATGCCTCTTCTCTAAGACACCAAGAAAGCGAAAGAAAGTACAAATTCCATGAACTAAAGCCACATTCATACTCACATAACATCCTCTCCCCACTGCCTACCACACTAGAAAGCAAGGCTGCACTAGCTGATCCAACCCATAGGCTTACCAAAAAATGTAATCTCATACTTGGTTACCTCCTCTTTCTTTTTAGTGCTATAAAGATCCTAGGTCAAAATTATAGAAATTTGCTGAGGTCTCAGTAGCCAGTGCTGAGTCCGTGGTCTGTATTATAAAAGATCTCTACAGGAAAATGGAGGAACAAAGCAAAAGGAACAGGATATATATTATATCTAGGATTCAAACAGAGCTCAACTTCAAAACCCAACTGCCCACTCCCTTTCCCAGTGCTAGGAGATCCAAACAGCAAATGACAGAAATTAGCCCAGGCTACAATAGAACCAACATCACCATTTTCTGTATTATTGGGTCAGAGAATTGGGATGAAGAGAATGGGAAAGGACTCTGGGTATGGCAGGCTGTGTGGTACTCCACTAAACTTAATGGTCAGAGCTTAGCATATGAATGTGGCCAGTTCTGTCCCCCAAAAGTCACTCAGGGCAGAAACCTAGGCTGACAAATTCTGAATTGCCCAGCATGATAGGAGATTAAGACATTGAGATCCAGCCCCCAGGGAAAGCATTGTCAGATGGGAGGGAGTCAGAAAATAAGCAATAGAGAAAAAAAGACTAAAATTACTAGAGATTCCAGGAGGAAGAAAACTCAAAGACCTTGAGCAGAAGCATATAAATTCAAGGGAAAATATTATCAGCAGAAGGAAATATGGCCTCCAGATCTAGTAAACCATTCCCAGAATCTGTGAGTAAATACTAAAAAAAAAAAAATCAGAAGATGAGACAGAGTATCCTGAGGAATTTGAGAACATTGAACCACAATATTCTGTTCATGAGTATTTTAAAAAAGAAATTAGAATTGTGAGATCAAAATTTATGACATTGCAGCAGAAATAATTTGAATAACAACTTTAAATTATACTATTTTAGGACCTTAGATGGTCCATATGAGAGGGAATGTTATACTATTATAGACTTAGAGTAGGAGGGGAATTTAACAACCATCTAGTCCAATCCCTTCTTTTTACAGATGAGGAAACTGAAGCTCTGGAAGGTTAAGTGACTTGTCCGTTATTCTCCAGTAGAATCTGAACTCATCTTCCTGATTTCAAGTCCAGGGCTCTGCCCATAACACCATGCTAATGAAGACCTAGCTTATTTCTTAGCTAATCTTATACTCTGAATTATATGATCGATGATCCTAGCTACTTGGATAATGACAGTAAGAATGAAAATGGAGGGTTGAATTCTAGATATATGGCAGAGGTAGAATCCACAGGCCCTGGTGAGTAATTGGATGTCAGTGAGAAATGAAATGGTAAAATCAAGGATAGCTGAAATGACAATCTTCAGCTGTTGGTTGTTTTTCTTCTCCTGCTGAGGGAATTAAAAAAGAAAGTTTAGGAGATTAGAGAAAATTAATAAGCCCACAGGGAGAGGATAATGTTGGCTTGAGAATATCAACAATAACAGTTAGCATTTATGTAGACTTTTGAGGCTTGCAAATCACTATCTCTATGTCTATATAAACACAAGCATACATACATATATGTGTGTATGTATGTACACATATAACACACATGTACATACATATCACTTCATTTGACAAGTATGGGATGATGATGATGATGAATATTTATATAAGGTGGTGCAGTGCATAGAGTGCTGGCCACGGTGTCAGAAAGACCTGAGTTTAAATCTGGCTTCAAACACAAGCTATGTGACCCAGGGCAAGTCATTTAACTCTGTTTGCCTTAGTTTCCTCACCTTTAAAATGAGCTGGAGAAGGAAATGACAAGCCAGTCCACTATCTTTGTCAGGAAAATCCCAACTAGGGTCATGAAGGTTGGCCATGACTGAAATGACTGAAAAACAAATATTTATATTGCTCTTACTAAGAGCTAGACACTGTGTTAAGCATTTTACAATTATCATCTCATTTGATTCTTACAACATTGGGAGGTAGGTGCTATTATTATAATACCCATTTTACAGATAAAGAATCTGAGACAGAGAAGAAGTTGGGCAAGATCATAAGGCTGTTATGTGTCTGAGACTTGCTTTGAATTCTGGCCTTCTGGACTCTAGGTCTAACACCCATCCACTATGTTGTTGTTTTGTGTCCCTTGTTTTCTAAAAGGACCAATAATATCACAAGGTGACATCTTGACTCATGCCTGAATTGGATTTAAGTGATGCAGAGATGCACAAAGTCATCAGCCTCGTTCTCTCTTCCAGAGTCATTGAAATGCAGCAGCAAGACACAAGTCAAGAGAACTAGCAATGTCCTCAGATGCAGTGGATGACCTTGGCATCTTCCACGTCTCACCATGCCATAAGTGCTCCATAACACTTGCTTCAGCTGCCTTCATCACCAGTGGAACAAATTGTTTTTGTCCACCCATTATGGTTGGGGAAGTCTTTACATACGTGGGGTCAGTACCTTTTTAACTCATTGATGGGTTTCAGGCCTATCGGTTACCCTTGATCTGGTTTAGCCTGCCTGGAGAGACAGTTTACTGAGATATTTCCTCAGGGCATGCTACAGTTTCTTGGAGCCACAGGCGAGACTTGAAGGTCAGGTAGACACCAAAGGTGGATGGGAAGCCTTGAAAATGGCTCAGCAAACCCACATGTCATCCACTATGCTATCTAGAACAAGAACAACAATAGCTAGGATTTGTGTATCATTTTAAGATTTACAAAGCTCTTTTGATACACCATCATTTCAGCAGTGTGGTCAAAGCCTACTAGATACAGTAGGTGTTGTGATATAGTAGATTCTGTGTTTTTATTTGTAGGCCTATACATTAGAATAAGTAGAAAACTATGCTGATGCAATAGCAGTATTTTAAGATCATACCCCAAGTTGGCTGGGGTAGTTTTTCTTCAAACGGTATTAGATTTAAGCCTTTCAAGGGCCTAATATTCTGACTATTGACATAGCTTCTTGTTGGCCTAAATATAAACAATCCTAGGCATGATAAGTTGTCAAATCATTCTACAAGCTTCTGACTGGTGGACTAGCATGGCCAACACATAGTAGGGAAGCTATACCTGGGTAAACCAAATTTTATATCTTTGCTGGATGTCTGTTCTGTGCCTTAGTTAAATAACTCTTTTTTTAGTATACTTTTTTATTAATTTATTTTGAATTATCAACAATCACTTCCATAAGTTTTTGAGTTTTAAATTCCCCCCCCCCCTCCACCTCCCTTCCCTAGATGGCAAGCAATCTGATATAGGCTATACATATACTTTCCTATTAAAAATATTTTCACATTAGGATGTTGTAAGTAAGAATTAGAATCAATAGGAGGAACCCCCAGAAAGAGGAAACAAAACACAACAGAAGAAAAATATAGCAAATAGTATGCTTCGATCTGCATTTAAACTCCATAGTTCTTTCTTCTTTGTGGATAGCATTTTCCATCATGAGGCCTTTGGAGAAGTTTTAGATACTTTACTTCTGAGAAGGGTGAAGTTTATCAATATTAGTCATTGCACAATGTTGCTGTTGACATGTACAACATTCTCCTGGTTCTGCTCACTTCACTCAGCATCAGTCCATACAAGTCTTTCCAGGTTTTTCTGAAGTCTGTCTGTTCATCATTTCTTTTAGCACAATAGTATTCCATTACATTCATATACCACAACTTGCTCAGCCATTCCTCCATTGATGGGCATTCTCTCAATTTCCAATTCTTTGCCACCACAAAATGAGTTGCTATACATATTTTTGTACATGTGGGTCCTTTTCCCATTTGTATGACCTCTTTGGGATACAGACCTAGAAGTGCTATTGCTGGATCAAAGGGTATGCACATTTTATAGCCCCCTTGGGCATAGTTCCAAATTGCTCTTCAAAATGTTTGGATCATTTTACAACTCCACTAATAATGCATTAGTGTTCAAATTTTCCCACATCTTCTCCAACATTTATCATTTTCCTGTTCTGTCGTGTTGGCCAATCTGATAGGTGTGATGTGGTACCTCAGAGTTGTTTTGATTTGCATTTCTCTAATGAACACTGATTTAGAGAATTTTTTCATATGACTATAGATGGCTTCAATTTCTTCATCTGAGAACTGCCTGTTCATATCCTTTGACCATTTATCAATTGGGGAATGACTTGTATTCTTATAAATTTGACTTAATTCTCTATATATTTTAGAAATGAGCCCCTCATCAGAGAGACTGCTTGCAAAAATTGTTGTAAATAACTCTCTTTTTGCTTATTATGTTTTATTCTGGTTTTGAACCTTGGCAATCTGTCTTAGATCTTCCTTGGTACACATGCCGAGAGATCACAGCTAAGAATTAATAGAGGGGACAAAAAATCGAGAGAACTAACCAGGGAGAGAATAGAGCTAGTTATAGAGAAAGACAATCACAGCATCTCAGAGCTGGAAGGAATCTCAGATCTAGCCTGAATAAGAATCTTCAGCATGCCATATCTGATAGATTTTCATCCAGTGAAATGCGCCATTCCAGAATTTTGGTAGTACAGTTGGTCTTTGGTGCATGCTCAGCTCACCAAAGATGTAGGCACTACATGAGAGACTGTAGGGACCTGCTTTTGCATTGGCCTGTCATGCGGTTGGCCCCAGCCTCTGAGCATTGGCTAACTAGCCAGAACTGTATGCATCTTTAAGTCTACCTTAGTGAGGCAAGCCACTCTCTCTTTCCATCAACATTAGGAGGTGAAGGCATTGTTCATCCATAGCAGGGACACAATGCAGTAAGTTGGGCAGAGAAGGTTCACCTTCACACCCTTTTAGGTTCTGAGGCTAAAAAACACCACACTTTCTTGGGTTATTTATTTATTTATAATTTTGGAGTTTTATTTGTTCTACGTTTAGGGAATTCAAGTAATGTAAACAATGGAGCACAGGATTCCAGGCTGAATGTTGCCATCAGCCTAATAGGGAAGTCCTGAAAGCCAGAATTCCAGAACAAAGGCTTTGGCTGGGAGTGGCATTGGCTTTGGAAGTTAATGGGACTAATGTTATATAGGAATTCATATGAACTGTGAACCTTGCATTACTCAGAGACTGAGGTTGTACTGGGTGGTATGTCCCAATATATTTTGGGGAAATGTTGGTATATTTGTTTTAGTTATATCATTGAAGTAAACATTCCTTTTAAAAACCTAATCTGTTAAGTGGTTAAAGGGGACTAGGCTATATGAACCCGTAATTAAGAGAACATTGTGGGGGGGATTGAATCCATTGCAGAAATGAGAGACTGCTTCCAAGTTCTTAAGGGTATTGAAGACCACTGGAAATACATGAAAGTTAACACACCTGGTTTCCAGAAAGGGAAATTCACAAAACAAAACAAAAAGAAATAGCTGAAAACAAAAAAAACCCCAAATAAACAAACAAAAAATAAGAACAATAAACATTTGCTTTACTTTGATGCCATTTCTACTTCAAGAATAGCAAGGACGGGGGCAGCAAGGTTGCACAGTGGATAGAGCACCAGCCCTGGGTTCAGTAGGACATGAGTTCAAATCTGGCCTCAGACACACGACACTTCCCAGCTGTGTGACCCTGGGCAAGTCACTTAACCCCATTGCCTAGCCAAAAAAAAAAAAAACAGCAAGCACAAGGAAATTGTAAACCAACCCAGCATCTTTGCAAAGAAAAACCTAAATAGGATCACGAAGGGTCAGACATGACGGACAACTGAACAACAAAGACCCATTTTGAATTGGTAGGATAATTGTCTTATAACTTGCTATTATACTTTAAACTTATGATGTGCACATTGCATCATTCTATGTGTGCCAGTGATTTAAAGGCAAGGTTTGGGTCCTTTTTCCTTTAGTCTCCCCAGTTCCATCCTAGGATCTAACATAAATGGGTACTTAATAAATGTTTGCCAAATTGCATTAAACTCAATTGAATTGGGTAAGTGATATATAACTAAATTTCTCAATTACCATTTTCTTTGCAGTGAATGAAAAGATATCTTAGATAGGGTCAGACTGTGTTTGGGGAGGGAAAGTTAAGGAGAAAGAAGGTTTAGAAAAGGCATCATGGAGAATATAGCTATTTGTCATCCTGATCACAATCCTCTAGGTGGGCTTCATTTAAATTCTGTTGCCCCACACTGAAGAAAGTGATAGGTTTGCAGTATCTCAGAATTAGAAGTAACTTCAGAAATTTTTGAGTCTGATTTTATATTCACAAAAATCTCCTTCTGCACAATCCATGGTGGTCACTCAGACTGTGCTTGAAGACATACAGTGAGGTATAAACTGCTGTGTGCTGTTAAATGTTTAACAACTCATTCTCCAAAAGAAAAAAAAAAGAAATTAGGAAAAAAATGTTTAGTTTAATCTGTTATTAACATTTTATCAATCCCTTTCTTCAGTCTAGAAAATATTAAATCTGGGAAACAATAAATTAATCCCTTTTGCCAATTTTTGAGGTAGAAATTCTCACTCTGGAAATTTAACAACCAACTCTTAATAGTAGATTTAAGCTGGTTCCAGCACCATCCCAGGGAATAACTCACTGAAACCCTTGGCAACCCACTACAATTTCATATGGATTCAGTTGTTAGCAAATTCCCCCTGTCCCCATATATTGTGTCTGAAATCTATGTCTCAGTTCTTTGTCTTTTTTTTTTTATGCAGTAGGGGTTAAGTGACTTGCCCAGGGTCACACAGCTAGTGAGTGTCAAGTGTTTGGTCTGAGGCCAGATTTGAACTCAGGTCCTCCTGATTCCAGGGCTGGTGCTCTACCCACTGCACCACCTAGCTGCCCGTGTCTCAGTTCTTCCATTATTTTTAGTTCTTCAGTTTTGGGCAAGAATGTTTGAAGCAGTGCAGAAAGTCATTAAATAATTTGAGTTATCTGCAACTCAAATAGACTGAATCCAAAAGTAGTGAGCTCCCTTTCTTTGGGAGTCTTCCATTTGAAGCTGAATGATAAATTATTGTGTTTGTGGTAGTGGGCTTATTTTTAGGGTGTGGCTTGAACAAGAAGGATCCTGAGATTTAAAAAAAAAAAACCTGTCTCCTCCCTGGTCCTGGGGAGTTCTATGATCTCATAGATATGGGTATGATTTTTATTAGTGTTGATTTCCCATGTTACCTAATGGCAATTTTTTCCATGCTTTTCCATCTACCCACCACAGGTGATCTTCGTAGTGCAATGGAGGCTGACCTCCAGGTTTCTCCACCTCTGATGAGTATGAATGCAACAGTGCTTTGTCCATTGGTTATATTTGACTTATATTATGTGACTGTTCCACATCTCCACCCCCCCATGTTACCGTATTTGGGTAGCATCCTTCATATTTTTGAATGGAGGAAAGTACTATTTTTATGTCTCATTATGACATAATGGTGATTCTGAGTTCTCGAAAGTATAGAACTAGAGTAAATCATGGTGGTTATCTACTCCAACCCTTTGGATTTACTTATGAGGACCTAAGATCAGGCCAGAGAAGTGGAGGCCAAGGTCATTTGACATCAAAAGGACAATTTACACCTAAGTCCTCTATATTCAGAGCTGGGATTCTTTCTACTGAACCTAGACTCTGCCAGTTGACTATATGTCCTAGTACATTTTACCATTCCAGTAGGGGACTGAGTATATTCCTGACCAGACTGAGTCTGTTGTCTGAGGACAGAGTGAACTAAGTATAGATAGACTCATTATCAAAGTTGGTGAATTATGGTTTCCCATGGTGACCAATATATAAAAGTTCTAGGATTCTCTGCTTCTATTGATCCATTTCATGCTGCAAGTTGTTGCAGAAATGGATTACATTCATTTGGAAACAACTTGGAAAGGGACCATATTTTTACCTTTCTTTACATTAGCAAAGTGACTGGACATAACTCCTTGAAACCCCAACCCCTTACTCTTTTAGCTGAAGTCCTGGAATCATAATTCTTCACCAAAAAATGGAGTCCATTCACTGAGAACTTACATTTATTCCCTTCCACTTACCTGTTCTCTACCATGAAAACCCAGCATTTGCCTATTTTTCTGTTTTCTCTCTCCAGTTAAATTTTCTCCAAAAAAAATCTGAAGATGGTTGGCATATGAGACATTTCCAGTGCTTCTTCCTGAAGAGTCTCTCATTTAAAATGTCAACAATATACTTGAATAAAGCATAACTTGGAACTCTTTGACATAAGATGAGAAAGGGAAGGCAAAGTGACGACTCAGTAAACATTACTGAAATGAAGAAATGCATGAACTGCTTCAATGTATGACGATGATGAAGCACAGAATTTCATTACTGTTATAGAATCCCATTAAAAGGAACTTCAAAAGCCACTGAGCCCAAATAGTACCTGCGTAATGGTGGTACTTCTTTATTATGTCTGCATCAAGAGATAGTAGAGGAACAGGGAGGAGAAGAAGGTGGCAAGCAGATGCCTAATGGAGTCTAAGGTTTGAGAACATTGAGCTATGTGGGGTGAAGTGGGCTAGTCTTAATCATGAAAACTAAGTGTCAGGAAAGGAGTTTGAAAGTGATTAGATTAACTTCCTCAAGGCCTGGGGACATGCATTCTGAAGGTCTTGAGTCCAGAGATCCAAATCTAAGGTGGAGGGTGATGGCATAAGTGAGAAGGAGGGCAGCAGTAGCAGGCAGAAGGCTGGATGGCTTACATCAGATATACCTGGATGAAATATGAAGTAAAGTTAGAGGAAAAAGTAGGGAGTGAACAACTTCTATTTTTTAGAGTGATTTAAAAGTGAGATGGGTTAAACCAGCATCATGCAATGCAATTCTATTAACCAGATGTGCCAAATTGAAAGAGAGATCCATCATTCCATCACTTGTTGATTTCCCTCTATTCCCAGACATGTTTTGTCACTAGTACTCAGATCATAAAAAGGAAGGAGAAAGCACTAGGGGAAGCTTGGCTCAAGTGCAATGCCAATGGAGGTCATTCTAGTTGGAGGCAATTACCCTCCCAGTGATTAATTTGGCTTCTAGGTCAGTTCCTCTCCTTACCACCTTAGGAGGCTGGGTGGTAGGAGTTAGTGCCCTTTCATCACCATGCTGTACTTAGACCCAAGGTTGTTTTCTTCTTTTCTGACGCTGCCAGTGAGTAGCATGCTCTGAACTGTCTTTGGACAGAGTCAGATAAGCAATTTGCCCTTTCTAGCATGATATCAGAGAAGAAGTACAGGCCTCCTCAATGGATGTACTTTAAAGCTCTTTAGAGGTGAATAGAATGAAGCTTTATCAAAGCAAGGCCATTGAGCGAATGAGATAATGCACTTTGAAGCACTTTGTAAACACTGGACACAACAGAAATGTGAGCTTCTCTTACTAATTTTATTATCTTTCAAATGTTATAAGATGAGAAAATAATTCTGACGTTTTTTTCTCCCACTAATTCATAGTTTCTTAAGCACAACAATAGCTAGGAGGCCAGCTAGTTTGTCTCATTCCAACAATAATGGCTAAAATAAAAGATGCCCTTTGAGATCTTTTTCAGTTCTAGATGTAGGTGTGTTCCTATCATCTTGCACAATAATAAGAGGTTTACAGTGAGGCATTTTGGCTTATGGGATCAAGCTCTGGACTAAGAATCAATTAATTAATTAATAAATTAAACAGTCATGGAATGCCAGAAATTGTTCTAGATGCTGGGGACACAAAATTAGTTTCTACGCTCAAGCTTGCATTGTAATGAGGGAGATGACATGTAAATAAATCAATACCTGAAAGATACATAAAGAGTAGAATGATGGGGGATGAACCCTAGAGTGGCTGGGCAGAATTGGGGATCCAGGGAGGCCTCCCACAGAAAATGGCATGAGAGATTAGTTTCAAAAGAATCTAGAGATGTTCAGAAATGGAGGAGAGAATGGAGTAGACACAGATTCTGTTAATGCGAGTGTGTGGAGGTAGGGAAAGTATGAGAACACATAAAAGGGATTACTCAATCAGCCAGCAAATATTTGTATAGTGCTTTCTATATGGTAGGTACTGTGCTAGGCCCTGAGGATACAAGTACAAAGGATGGAACAATCCCAATCTGCGAGGAGCTTACATTTTAATGGAGAAAAAAATTTCATGAAAAAATATGTCCAATAGATAGAAAGTGAATTAAACACAAAAGAGTTCATCAAAAGGAGTTTTCAAGGGCAGCTAGGTGGCACAGTGGATAGAGAGCACTGATACTGAAGTCAGGAGTACCTGAGTTCAAATCCAGCCTCTGACACATAATGCTCACTGTGTGACTCTGGGTAAGTTACTTCACCCCAATTGCCTAACTTAAAAGAAAAAAAAGGAGTTTGGAAAGGAGGGAACTAGAGTTAGGGATCAGGGAAATCTTCTTGCAAAATTTGGTGCCTGAGCCACATTTGAAAGGATGCGAAGGATTCTTGAAGCAGAGGTAAGGAGGAAGTGCTTTCCAGGCAGCAGGGTGATCAGTCAAAAGGCACAGAAATGGGAGATGGTGAGTCATGGGTGAGCAGCAGAAAGGCCAATGTGGCTGATTGCAGAAGGAAGGAGTGGGAGTACTACCCATTTAGGTTGGAAAGATAGTTCAGGGCCAAGTGGTAAAGGGCTTGGAAAGCAAAACAGAATGTCAATTTTCTTCTGTGGGCTATAAGGAGCCACTGAAGGTGATGGAATGGGAAGCCAAATGTTCAGAACTGTGCTTAAGAACCATTACTTTGGAGGAAATATGTAGGATAACATGGAGTGGGAAGAGAGGAGTCAGGGAGACCAATTCAAAGGCTGCTGCAATATTCTGGGCAAGAAATGATAACCAAAGTAATGTGATCACTTTGTCAGTTGAGGTTAGATGATAGAGATGCTATGGAAATAACAATAGAAAGATTTGGCAACTGAGTAGATATGTGGGGTGAGGAAGAGTGAGGACTGGAGAGGAATCCTAGGAGAGGGAGGCTTGAAGGATGCTGGTTCCTTTAACAGAAATAGGGAAGTTTGGAAAGGAAGGAGGGCTTGTGGTGAAATAATGAATTCAGTTTTAGACAAGCTGAGTTTTAGATATCTTGGGGGCATCTGGTTTGAAATGTGCAGTAGCCAGTGTGGACTGAATTTCAAGTCAGTCTCTCTCTCTCTCTCTCTCTCTCTCTGTCTCTCTCTCTCTCTCTGTCTCTCTCTCTCTCTCTCTCTCTCTCTCTTCTCTCTCTTCTCTCCCTCTCTCTCTCTCTCTCCCCCTCCCTCTCCCTCTCCCTCCCTCCCCCCTCCCTCTCTCCCCCCTCCCTCTCTCCCCCCCTCCTCTCTCATCTTCATAAAGATGGTAGTTCAACTATGGGAGCCAGTGAGTTCACCAAGACAGAAACACAAGAGGACAGACTCTTAAGGGTCATTAACAGTTGAGGTCATAGTTAGGTAGGAGAACCAGGAGACAGTAGCGCCACCAAAACACAGAGTGAAGAGAGAATGCAGGGGGAAAGGGTGGTGACTACTGGTAAATTTAGTAAATAGAAGGAAAACAGTTGATAAAAGATGTCAAGATTTGATAATGCACAGTAGACATGCTCTGTAGTAATTCTCTCAACTCCTAATCACATTGATGGGTTGGCTATCCTCATCTCCTAGGGCCACTTTGCCAATTATGGATCTGTGGAATATGAGGGGTTTCTAATAACATGGCTGATGAGCTTCTGGCAGTGTGCTTCCCTTCAATGATTGCTAGTTTAAATCAATCAACCAGAATTAACTGACCTTTAGAAAGGAGTATTTGCTAACATGAAAACCATTTGGTCCAAAATATTCCTCCTTGGTTTCTATATTTTGAGAGCTTTATATTCCAAACAATTTGAAGATTCTGCATATATGTCTTGATAATATTTATTAAAAACTGTTATGAAGTTTTAGGGATCAATGTTATACCTACATGACTGCTGTAAACAGTCTGTGATAATGGTCCAATTCCAGTACAGTTTATTGGTTGAGTTCATTATGATATTTTAAGGTTTGTAATTATAATCTGGGGATTATCATCTATTAGTCTGTCAAATAATAGGATCACAGATTTAAAACTGTCCATTGGACCATTTCATTTTATAGATGAGGGAATGGAGGCACAGGGAGGTCCTACGGGCTGCCTAGGTTCATGATCTAGTAAACATCTGAGATGAATTTTGACCCAGGTCTTCCTGACTCCAGGTTTGCTTCTCTATGCACTACATCAAACTGCCTCACCAATATTGGAAAATCAACTTTGGATCTTTATTTCTTTCCTTTATTGATATCTTGCTAGTTATTATGTCGATGATAAATTTTTACAGCCGACAGTAATATGTTACAGTTTCTACCATTTCCTTGTTGATTTGCTTTTCTGTCCTCTTCCTTTTGATTAGGTTGGCTAAGAGTTTATCATTTTTCTTAGTTTAAAAAAACCAGCCAACTTTTCATTTTTATAATTTCTAGTCTTTTTAGTTTGCAGTTGATTTCTCCTCTAACTTTTAATATTCCCCTTTGTGCTTCTTTTAGCATTTTTCGCTTGTCGGTTTTATAATTTTTAAAAATGCATATCCAGTTCATTAACGCTCTCTTTTCCATTTATTAGCAAGCATTTGTAGGGATATGATTCACCCCTTCTCCTAGGACTGCTGTGTTGTGTCATCACCCTAATCTTCTCTCACACAATTATTAGTTATTTTCTGTTTTGTTCCTTGATCCATTCATTACTTAGGATGTCATTGTTTAGTCTTCATTTGAGTCTGGTTGCTTTTTTATTTGTTTACCTTCCTTTTATTTCTGCTGTTTGCAAAACAAACAATCTGTTCACATAAGATTTTCTTGATAAGAATGCTTCAGCTGCCTTCCTTTTATGGAGTATCTGTTTTATCATTAGAGCTTGGTTAGACATTAAAGATGCCATTGCAGGATTCTTTGTATCCTGAGCCATCACCAGTCTTCTTGACTTTTGTCTTGTCACTGGACTCCAATGACTCTGGAAGAGAGTGAGGCCAACAACTGTGCAACTCTGCCTTTCTTAAAGACAATTGATGTGCAAGTCAAAGGACATCCCTCATACCATCTTACCATTTTTACCTACCACAGAGTCCTGGGGTGATAGGCAAATGATGAAAAAGCAGGTGCAGATACACTGGGAGCTATGGTCACAATCCTGCACACAGGTGGCATGGCCCTAGACCACAGAGTTGACTTCTCACTCAAGTAAAACAGCAGTGAGATTCAGCAGCTCGCTGAGTGTCTGAAAAGATTTTTTTTAGGCAATTTGGGTTAAATGACTTGCCCAGGGTCACACAGCTAGTAAGTGTTAAGTATTTGTTCTGAGGCCAGATTTGAACTCAGGTCCTCCTGACTTCAGGCCTGGTGCTGTGTCCACTGTGCCACCTAGCTCCCCTCTGAAAAGATTTTTAAAGGATGGCACTGCTCACCTCATAGAATGAGGAAGGGGACCTAAAAATTGTCTGCTTCATCTAACCTCAACTTGACCCTGACCATGACAGGAAGGGATCCTACCCTGCAGTTGTATCACACAAAAAAATTGTATAAAAACTTTTGCAAAAATGATTCCACTCATGATTGTTACATGGAATATGCACATGCTTAGGAACAACATGAAATCCAGTAGACCTGAAAGATGAACAGATGGGTTATATGGAGTTCAAGGATGCCTCCATTGTCTATTTCTATAAAGGAAAAGCACACTGATTGTCTTGTGACAATCACAATGGAGATCCCTCTCTTAGTTATTGCTGGCAAAAGTCTTGTCCGAGTTTTCCTTAATAGATTGATTCTTCATCTGGAAGATGGTTATCCACCCAAGAGTCCATGTGGCTTTAGAAAGAGTCAAGGAATGATTGATATGGTGTTTGATACCCAACGACTACAGGAGAAATGCTGGGAACAGAACAGAGGTCTGTATACAGAATTCATGGATATGATCAAAACCTTTGATGTGGTAAGTCATGAGTGCTTGTGGAAGACCATGGAAAAATTGGGAAGTTCTGTGATGGAAAGCTTGCATGAGTTCTGGGTAATGGATGATACTCTTTCAATTTCCAGGTCACCAAAGGAGTAAAGTGGGCTGTGTGCTTGCTTACATGCTTTTGGGAATGGTGTTTTCAGCAAAGTTGTCAGACACTTTTGATGAGTACAAAAAAGGGACCAAGGTCAGCTGGTAAACTATGTGAGTTGAAAAGGCTTCAAGCTAAGACTGAAGTGGAGGGAGAATTGGTGCCTGACTTTTTGTTCCTAGATAATTGTGCACTCAATGCAGCCTCTGAGGCTGAGATGCAACAGCCTATGGATTGATTCTCTGCCTCTTGGGATAATTTTGGCCTGACAAGTAACAGCAAGAAAACAGAGGGCTTTTTGTTTCACCAGCCAGCCCTACGCCATTCAAATGTAGAACCATCTGTTATACATAAATGGAAAGATTTTGAATGCTGTGGATAAGTTCACTTACCTGGGCAGTATACTTTCCAGGCATGTTCAAATAGATGATGATGTTGAGGCACGCATTGCCAGAGCCAGCTCAGTGTTTGGGAGACTCCAGAGGAAAGCATGGGAGAGACAAGGTATTCTGCCTACCAAGTGGAATGTCTACAGAGCCATTGTTCTGACCTCATTGCTGTAAGCCTGTGAGACCTAGATAGTATGCCAGTGTCATGCCAGGAAACAGAATTACTTCCATTTGAATTGTCTTAGGAATATTCTGAAGACCTGGCAAGATAATGTACCAGACCCTGAGGTCCTTTCTTGAGCTGATACACCAAGCATTCAAACTCCTCTGCAGACAGCACAACACTAATGGGCTGGCTGGGTTGTCCAAATGACAAACATAAATTTGCCCAAAAGACTATTTTATAGAGACCTCACACGAGGGAAATGCTCACATAGAGGTTAGAAGAAGTTCTACAAAGATACTATCAAGGTATTTCTGTAGAAGTTTACAGTTGATTGTGAGATATGGGAGACTCTGGCACAGAGCTGTTCAGCATTGAATGCCTATATCAAAGAGGGTGCTGTGCTTTCTGAGCAAAGTAGAATTGCAGTCATTGTAAAGAAAGATGGGATGTGCCAATTTGGAGAAATCTCTACTCCAAATGTTCATAGGGACTCTGTGTCTGACATGTGTAGAGACTTCTGAGCTCATATTAGTCTGATCAGCCATAACTGGACACATTATATCTTGACTCCACAACAGTGATGTAATTTTGGTCCTCTTCAAGCATGAAGGACAGCAACCAACCAACCAACTTTATTACTGATGACCATGCTTACATTTTCAGGGTATGGCATCTTACATTGCATTTTGAATTTGTTGGCTTTCAGAATTCCATTCCTTGGTCATTGACATTTTAAAATTTAGCCACTAGCAACATAGTTAAAAAATTTGCTAGGTGTTTTGGGATTTCTTTTGATTTGCACCTTGCTTTCTGTGTTAAAAACTTCCAGACAGTTTTATTGTATTATTTCTTGTGTTATTGTCTTCAAGTTTTTTGACTTATCTTCTTCAGGGAGATTTCCAATCCTTAACTTCTCTATACGCATCCTGTCTTTGAGATCAATATATTTTGCTTTGCTATAGATCTTATTTTCTTTTAATGTTACCATTTGTTGCTTTTCTTCTTTCACATTGTCCTTTACTTCAGTGAATTTCAATTCCCAATTAATTTTCTCTCCTCCATTTCCTTGGTGAGATTTTCTACTGTGAATTTATTTCTGTCATGCCAATCAATTTTGCTACACAGTCCAAAAATTCTGTTTTTACAATTTTTATACCTTACTTGAATCATCTGGAGTCATCTTGTTGTAAGACCATGCTCTTTTGGGAATCTACATAGCCCTGTGCCTAGTCAGGTATTTATAATTTTTTTTTTATCTCAAGATATTTACTCAGAGATGTTTGGACTCATTTATATGTCCTGGAGACTATCATCCCTTCTGTTATTAATATCTTCCCTCTTGACTTTTTTATTTGTACTGGTTTTATTTCACCAAGTTTTCTTTCTCCTAAGATTTTTGCTAATTGTCTTCTCCACCTTATATTCTACTAGCACTCATTTGCTGACTGCTTCCCCTTTGATGTCAATTTCCCAGAAGGCTGGACTTCAAAGTTGTTTCTGTCTCTGATCACTTTACATTCGCCTCAGTCTCTTGACCCCAAGTGACTTCTGGTAGGATAGAAGGGACCTCAGCTGAAGGCAATTTTTCCTTTAAGCTTAATAGATCACCATTACCACCACCACCACCCCCATGTCCCTTGGCCCTATTCCATCTGTTTATAGTTCTCTGCTGAGTACTGCTATAGCCCTGCACACTGCTGGGCTGCCAGCTCAGTAACAACAAGCTTCTATTTCCTGTACCTTTGATTCTTTTGCACAGAGTGGGGGACGGTAGTAAAGTTCTGC